>NC_068416.1:18040771-18340771 GCF_023724105.1 Carassius gibelio | reverse complement strand
CAACTTAAAACAACTAACCTATTTTAATATATTATAAAATAGTTTAAAAACATATTCCTGTGATGGTAAAGCTGGATTTTCAGCAGTCAAACGTCAGTCTTCAGTGTCACATGATCCTTCAGAAATCATTCTTATATGCTGATCTGGTGCTCAAGAAACATTTCACATCATCATTACCAAAAACATTTGTGTTACTTAATATTTTTGTGGAATTGACTGCATCCTTGCTGAATGAAAGTATTAGTTTCTTTCAAAAGAACAACCACCTTGAATAACTATAAGTTGTATGACTTTTCACCTGGTGTCAAAGCCCCTGACAATGGCACCCATAGCACGGGCAGAGCCAGCAGCGGCCAGCCCAGCCACTCCACCTCCGATTATCAACACCTGCCAAAGAGAACAGCCTTTTTACAATTCAAACTCTGAAATAAACAGAAAAATCTCATTTGGGAAGGTATGAACACAGTGCTAATATCTTCATCCAAGACCTAATGTGAGAAGTGTACGGCAATGAATCAAGCAAACTCAAATAAAAACCACTCCAGACGCGTGTGCGGTTATGCCAAGCATACCTTAGCAGGAGGAACCTTCCCCGCGGCTGTGATCTGACCAGTAAAGAAGCGGCCAAAGTTGTTGGCTGCCAGGACCACGGCTTTATAACTGCCAAGAAAAACAGATGGACATCAGTCACAGCTGCTGATGAGGCAGGAATCAAGACACTTCACGCTGGCCACAAATCTCACATTTGTTGACAATAATGACATTCAAGATTTAGGTAAACGGGTCACGGCACACTTGCCTGTGAACTCTGTTTATTTGTCTTGTATTTCCCATTAAACATGATAAGAATAAATGTAAAAAAATATAAAAGAATAAATTTAGGCAAGACAACACAGGTGAATATGGTCATTTTATAAACTTACTCCAAATGACTACAGGACATTACATTCTATATTAAAAGTTTTATTATTAGATCTTAAATATCTTTAAATATGCAAATAAGGAATTATCTAATTTAAATAAAAACACAAAAACTTAATGTGAAATGCCATGTTCAAAATAATTTTATTTCTACAAATTTGTGCTAAAGGTTTACAGGCAGGAATTGGATCCTTTCTAGGAAAAAAAAATAAAATAAAATAATTTTAACAAATAAAATTGCCTTTAAAGCAATTTTTTGTTATTCAAAAATCTACGTACGTAAAAAGAAAGTGTAATGTGGATATTTTGTATGTTTTACTAATCAGAAAAATAATAAAATAATAAAATTAAATAGCCTTTAAAGAATGTATTGTAATTGAATTGTACATTAGTAAATTGATCAAGCGTAATGAAATGTGCATTTTAGATGTTTTATTAATCCAATAAAGAATAAAATCAATAAATAAATAAAAGTTTAAAAAGTAAAATAAATAACCTTTATAGCAATGTTTTATTTAATTCTACATGCGTAACTAGATCAAGTGTGATGAAATGTGTATTTTGGATGTATTAAACTAGTCTGAAAGAAGTCATGTTTTGGAATCAAAATTGCCCAAAAACCTAAAAACTGACCAGTGCAAAAACAATGGTTTTGTCTGAAGAGTCTTGCCTTAAATTAAAAATAAGCACTATTATTAGTCATTATCTTCATTATTAAACACAATAGACTGCCTTACCCAGCAATGTTTGCCATGGAACTGAGGGCATCATAACCCTGAGCAATAGTAACACGGGGCACCTGGTCCATGGCCAGGACGGTGGCTTTGCACTGGGACAAGCGGTCCATCAGCTCAGGGTTCTGAGCGGGATAGATGAAACTGACGAGAGTGGCTCCTTTACTCATGAGGTCGGCCTCATGAACTCCCAGAGCGGAGTTCAACATGGGGGCACGCACCTGTGGCGAACGGCCGGAGAGAATGAGTGCTGATGATGACACATTAAGTGAAGGTAACACATTAATCTAACAGTACCTTAAGCAGAACATCCGATGCAAAGACATCTTTGGCATCCTTGATGGCGGCTCCTGCTTTTGTATACATGTCATCTGAGAACTTGGCAGACTCTCCTGCACCAGACTCCACCACCACATTAAAGCCCTGCTTGATGAGAGCTTCCACTCCGGCTGGAGAGATGGCCACTCGACGCTCATTCTGAAAGATTTCCTTGGGAACGCCGACAGTCAGCTGTTTGTATGGAATGCCTGAAGGAAGTAACAGAGAATTACGGAATCAAGAAGAGTCTGGAGAGGAACATATTAAGTGTGTGTGTCAAATGTACAATGCAACTGTCTTTGAAATGAATGGGAATGATAACAAATAGCTTTGAAAGTATTATGAAACATACTGGTATTTATTTCATGCTTTAGACTTAAAACTTAGTTCATCAAATAAGTTGTTACAATTGGTAGACAAAAATAATAAATCACATTTTATTTTAAAATAAATTCATTATAAATAAATGCTATTTTATTTATATGGACATAAGTTAATTCATTATAACAATTATCATACAAAGATTGTATTTATTTTTGATATTTTACTTAAATTAGATAAGGATACATTAATTTAGTAGATTTAAATCTAAAGTATTTAACACTATTTTGTATTTTTTTCACATTCATACATTATACACACTATACACATTTTTGTAACAAATAGATGCATTTTATTCTGAATTGTATTAGTGTTACGTAAGAACACATTTTGCAACAGTTTTCATTTAAAATGTAATTTTATAAGCCATAAAATGTACAAATTCTTTAGAATAAAAATTCAGAAAATTGGATATTCTTATTCCAAAATTACAACACTAGCAGCAACTAACTTGTGATTCTTTAAAATGTTCACCTTTCTAATCATCTACAAGAAACTTGCCTCAGAAACAAAGTGAAGTGTGAAAAGCTGCTCTCATAGCCAGTATCTCATAAGAACATTTCTAACCGTGCAGACTCTCCATTTTCAACTCAAGAATAGGTCAAAGAGAAAAGCAGTACAATAAAGATAAGAGTCAGACTAACAACTGGTGCAGCAGTTCATAAAGACCAAAGGGCAGTTTAAAAGAAATGTGTAATGGTCTTTAGGTCCATGAGGTCTCTGAAAGACTCTTCTAAGTGTATTTTTACAGTAAGACAAGTCTTTTGGACTTTGCAACAGCTCCAATTTTGCAGTCAATTTCAAAAATATAACTGAGAATTCAAGCTGTAACACAGAGTACGGATGGGTTTTAGGACGTGTAATAAAGTAAATCAAGTTTAATTTTTATGCACAGCTTCACTTTATGTGTTTTGGTCTGTAAAAGATGTGCAAACAACATGTGGTCTAGACAGGCTGAATATGCATCAAGAAGTCATCCAAGTCATGTTCTGCTGTTGATAGCAAGAGTTTGCTTGTGGAAAATTCCACCACAGGCCTGATCTATAGATAACAACAACATAAGCTCACGGGAATCACTGCCCGGAGGCAGACACATTGAACCACAAAGAGCAAAGACAACTCCAAAAGTATTTGGACACTTCAGCCATGTGTAAATATGAAAAAAAAATAATTAATGTCACTGCATTGGATATCAACTGGTGATATTGTGTATTACAAAATTTTGATTTCCTTTTGCTTTCTTGGAAACCTGCATTACTGTGATGTTTTGTTATCAAATGCAATTCAATTTATAGTTGCTAAATATGTTTTGAGGCCACTTTATGTCACCAGGTTCAAGTTTTACATTGCTTATTTAAAACTACTTGATTAAAAACAAGAGGACAACTTAAGGGTTTTGCTTTCTGGCATATGCAAGGGCAACTTTGTTGTGGTTGTTGAAAACAAGAGACTATTAAAGAGCATAATGCCAATGTCAAATCTGGCTAATCGTGATACAGCTTTATAACAAAAATGTTATGTTTTTAGACAATCACACACAGTAAGATTTTATTTAATTGAAAAAAATATCAACTTTTTTAGGACACATTCATCTGATCAAAATTGATGGTAATGACATTTTTCTAACATATTAGAATGATTTCTGAAGGATCACGTGACACTGAATAAGAATAAGTTAACTGTATTTTTTAAATGTAGCCTTGGTGAGCATACGTCAATTCTTTAAAAAAATAATAATAATAAAATTATCATACTGACCATAAACCTTTGAACAGTGCTGTGTCAATAAATAAATACATAAATGAATATAAAATAATTACTAAGCATTTCAGGTGTTTTTTCCCCCCACATTTCCAGACTTAAATGGAAACAAAGTGAATATATGTGGCCCAAAAACACAGTGAATTCTGGCAGTCACCACAGACATGTGTTTCTTTTCCCAGCAGGTACTCTCCCGCACGAGCTGTGCCACAGTCCTGGTTCCTCAGCTGACACACTGCCAGAAATAACCTGCCTCAGCTGTCATTACCATTCTTCCCCCTCTCAAAAAAACCGTCTGCCAATAATGGCAGGTCTCCAACAAACGCTGTATCCAAGCAGCCAGTACGCTCCACAGGTCACTTACAGTACACTCATTCATATCCCAAGACCTTCAATGCAGGTAATAGTGGCAGAACAAGCACGGGAGGGACACACTGACCTTGAGGGTCACATGTTTGGAAAAGTTTCATTCGCTTTTGTTATACTTTAAAACTAAATCTGCTGGGGCAAAATAAGTTATATTTATGGATAAGCACCAGCAAAACATACTCAAAGACTTACGGAGTAAACGTGATTTAATATCCTCAACCACCTTAAGTCATACCAATTACTAAAACAGAATGTGTTATACATCTCAACTCAATATTCCAGGACCGTTACCTGGACTAGCGAGACGAGAGAGGGCTTGATGGGTCCTAAAGAACCGCACGCATGGTGTCTTCACCGTCCGGACACTCTTAGCACAGGCCAGCCCGGAGAACAGAGGGCTGGAACAGCTGGCAGCTACCACGCGCAGAAGACTCGCCATCGGAGACGCAAGGAGGAGCTGTGCAGTCAGAACGGCCCTCCTCCTACATGTGAGGGTGAGAGAGAGAGAGGAGAAGTAAGCCAGCTGACCTATCCCATAATGCTCCACTCTGCCCCAGTCACCGCAGCTCAGATGTTGACCCACCTCCAAGGTGACAATTATTCCACGGGGTGAATCAGTCAAGGTCACACGAAGGCAAACACTGAAATGTGCAGAAGTGTATTTGTTTAGGTAAGAACTATCGGATATGAAGGTGATAAGGGTTTTTCTGAGTGGGACAGCGCAGGTCACACAGTAGCAGGAGGTCTTACAGGTCCTTTATGGTCACCATAAACACTGTCTGCAAGAGTTATCTCCAGAATATACAGAATACACAAAAAGAATAATCAAGGAACGTCATGCAAACAAATATTGTTTTGTAGTTTTTGATCAATTTAAATACATTTCAAAGAATCTTGTTTTGTCTTTTTGTAATATTGAATAATACTATTCTAATAAAAACAAATTAAACATTTTTACTGTTAAATTCTTTTAATATTTTGTAAATCACTTTGGATAAAAGCGTCTGCTAAATAAAAACAA
This sequence comes from Carassius gibelio, assembly GCF_023724105.1. Classification (NCBI taxonomy): domain Eukaryota; kingdom Metazoa; phylum Chordata; class Actinopteri; order Cypriniformes; family Cyprinidae; genus Carassius; species Carassius gibelio. Next base: position 18,335,266 of record NC_068416.1, on the reverse strand, counting down.
TGTAAAAACTGATACTCTGGCCAAGACATCTCAAGTAGAAGCGTTACAGATATTTTGACAAATACTTAAACATATCTAATAGGTCTCAGAACAAAATGGGTGTTACAAATAGACAAGGGACACCCAAAATGTTGTGTATTCATAAAATGTGCAAGTAATACACAGTTTCCATTTATACACCAGTAGACGCATGTGCAATTTTCCTTGTTTTTTTTTTTTTCAGATCCATCCCACACATGAAAGCAGTGCGGTAATTATGCTTGTATGAAGGCGAAGCAAACAATCAAATCACCGATTTAATTAAACGTGTGCACAGACTCTATTGGATTATCGTGCCAACTACAATCTGAGTCCAGCACCACGTCAGCGGACCAGAGGAAGCACAGAGGTCAGGTGTGGGGCAACGTGCACTAACTTTAAAAAAAAAAAATACAAAGTTCAGATAATTATATTTAACATGTACGATGAGAGGGATAGGCATCAGAAATAACGGTGTTTTTGGGCAATGCAAAAGTCATTCATTCAAACAGCTCAATGGCACAAGCAACGCAGAATTTTCGTAAACATGTGTAAACAAATTTTACATTTTAGGATTTTGCATGGCTTATTTACGTAAGAGCAATTCGGCTTCTGGGTCGGTGAGCCAACAGAAGGCGGGCACAAGCGCTCATTTCCCCTTCATTTATTTTCCTAATACACTACCGTTAGCTTGTTAGCTAAGCAGAAACAATAACTGCAGGCTGTCGTTTGCATTTAGAGATCAAAGCAACGCATGCCCTAATGCATTTATTGCGATCAAATGACAAGGTGGCGGAGATCGATAATGAAGAATAAATTCTCACCGAGTCGAGACAGAGCATCAATCAATGAGCGACCTTTGAAAGCGGGCACCCACAGCTTACAGCCGCCACCCGGAAGCACTTGCGCTCAGCCCTATCTGCGCCATTCCTGTGCTTTCGTTCCGCCGTCCATCAACTCACGTGAATCAATCACGTGCTGTGGGCGTTTGTTATCCAAATTTACCAGATAGACACTAGTTTATCTTTTGAAGACACAATCTAGTCATAAACACACGATTTCGAACAGTTGCCTTTGATTCAGGGGAGATACAAAACTGGGTTAAACTTTGATGTAATGGGAGTTGTAAAATTGCATCAAGGTAACCATATTTACCAACAAAATACCATAGTTACCACAGTTATTGTTTGACCGTGAATAAATGAAGATGTTTTCTGTTTCAAACATTTTTGACCAGCTTTTTAATTTTCTAATTTAATGTATATTTACATTTAATTTGATTTCATTATTTCAATGCTGACCAAGTGTTTGTTGTTGTTTATTTGTTGTCTATTTAACAATTAAGAAATAATAAGAATCGCTGTCAACCAGAACAAATGATGGTATATTTTGAGATAAATAAATGAATAAGCAAGCAACCAATAAGTTAAATATAAACTACTTTATTAAAAATAAAATACTTATTTCAATACATTATTTTTTTTTTATTGTTATTTTGGAAATGCAGGAATATTTAACCTCTTATAGGCTATGGTATGGCACATTTTTGGACTTACCGAAATGTCTAGCAGAGGGCGGTATTTGACAAGTATTACTTCAATACTGAACTCAGCAAAAAAAAAAAAAAACAAAAAAAAAAAAAACAAGGAAGTAAAGGGAAATAAAACGGAGAAATTTTGAGAAAGGAGCTTCAGATGACTAGGCTCTTGATTTTTTGCTGCAATGTACACTGTGCAATTACAAATTTACACACAGTCTGTTCACACGCAACAAACGGGTTAAAGACCCAAAACCACATCATTTTTAACTTGATTAAGTTGTAGCCTGACAATTTCCTGCTTTTTTTTAACCCATCAAAAATTGAAAATGGGTGAAACTCAAGGTAGTTATCAGCATAGCAATAAAAAGTAATAAACACTTGGTCATAAAAAAAAAATGAAAACAATTCAACAAGTAGCCTAACTCTGATATATATTAAACAGTCCTATAAAGTACATGTAAAAAAAAGAAATCTAATTAAACAACCTTTTGCATTGAATAGACCGTTTCCATATGTTCTATCAGTACTGGCTGGTGCTGTTTGAAGTTCCCCCTGTGTTTCTCATATGTTTCTGTTCAACTAAATCCCATTGTGGAATGTGTGTGCCATGACTGTTAACCATTAACTCCAACCCAGATTGTTTTCTCACAATTCTTCTCAAACCTAGAAAAAAGTTTAAATAAAAATCCAATGCATTAATTAAAAGAAGGCTTTTGTATGTAGATTAAGATTATATAAAAAGGTTGTTTCAAGGGGACAATACATTTAACGTTTTATTTCATGTTTGGATCACACATAATATCTTATTTTTCAGTCAGCCTGATTAATAATAACTTTGCTATCTTCAGTTCATCTCGAAGCATGTAAGATTAACACTTTCAACCTGTTCTTTCACTTCCTAGCAGTTAACATCACGTGTGTTGGACATACATTTCTCTAAGCAAATGTCTTTCTAATTACTAATAAGAAACCAAATTTATAGTGTCATACTAGCCTAGACTTAAAACTTTATTTAGTTTGATACAAAACAAGTATAGATTTACATGCAAGTTAGCCTCACAATAAGAAATACAGTAAGATTTTAGAGTTCTGGTCCTAATCATCATAGTTTTGATGTCTGTTTTGCAGATGCATCGAAAGTGAACCGAGACATCTCTGTTACTCTTTTTCAAACTGCCATATCGAAAACATAGTAAAACTGTCAAGATACACTCTGCAATAATATTGTAGATGAAAGCAATAGCCAAAGTAAATGTTGACAACTAAGATCAAGCCACAGTGAAGTTTTAAAGGGGTTGGGTTTCATCCTGTCCTTTCATTCTCCTACAACGGCTCATCCTCCATGCAGACACAAAGTTATGAGGCGCAAGAAGCTGCTCCGCATGCCACACAGCTCACCATTGCTTTGAAGCGCAGAAATTCCAAGAGTTTCCTGTAACAAGGTCGAACTCTAATGTGAACCAGAAGCTGCTGTTTCTCTCTCTGCCTCCTCACTCTGTAGGTTAGTGGAGAGTGTGAAGTCTCGATATGTCTCGTCTGTGGATCTTTCTACTTCTGTTGGCGCACTGGATCAACGGCCCGGTGCTTTCTGCAAAAGGAGGCAAGAAAAAACACCAAGTGAAGAATCAAAGTGGCCCTGCAACTCCCAAGGAGGACGTTGGGTCAGATGGAGCTCCCGAGAGTCCATCGGAGTCTGACTTCTTGGCTGATTTTGCTGGGAAACACCGCCTGTGGGTGATCACCGCACCATCGCACAGTGACAACTATCTGCGTATGATGGAGAAGCAGATCCAGGAGTCTGAAGGACTGAACTGTCGCTTGGCAGAGAGAGACACGCTCATCGTCACTATTATTCAGAATGCCATGATGGAAGGCAAAATCCAACGAACAACCTTGCTAGGAGAAGCCACTGTGGAGGTTATGGACTCTGAAATGGTAAGCAAACTTCTCCATTACCTTGAACTGGAGGACCATACCTTCTCCATGCTGATTCTGAAGAAGAACATGAGGGTTAGTGAAAGATTTCCTTACCCGGTTCGCGTCGAGGCCATTCTTGAGGTCATCGACCAGCTGCCAGTGCGAAAGTTGGAGAAGGTCGCAAGAAAGGGGTTACCAGTGAAATGCAAGATCACAAAGAAGAGGTTAGTGGTGAAGAAACAGGGTTCTGGCAAGCGTAGGACCTTCAGTCCACAGAAGCATGTTAATATCACGTCCATCTTCCTGACACAGAAGACACGTCTTGACAAAAAGGCAACTTTGAGAAACAAAGTACAAGATATTTTGAGTGGACGTTCACGATTCGTCATCCGTAAAGCGACAGGCAACAGCAAAGCATCAGCTAAAGCAGGTTCAAAATCTGGATCTAGTGGAAATGAGAGGCTGAAGCTCGATGACCAGAAGAAAACTCCAGATAGTAACAGACACCCAGAGCCAGAACGAGAAATGAAAAATGGACCAGAAGCAGATAAAACACATGTTGATGCAAAATTACATTTTGACACCCTCAATGAGGAGTTCAATGGAGAGCAAACCATTGACCATTCAAGCTCCCAAAAAAAAGGCAAAGGAAAAGATGCCAAGAAGAAAAAGGGGAAAGGAGGGAGGAGGAAGTCACAACGAGAAGCAGATGATAAGGAAAAGGAAGCTCTTAAAGAATTCATGCAAAACCTTAAAGGGAGAAGAAGACTTCTTGTGAGATTTTGATTGCTAAGAAGATCCATACATACTTGTAGATCTCCTGGGATGAGTCTATCTGATTATGTATTTTTGTTTTTTGTGTGTGTGGCATAGGTGATTTCATCTCCAAGTGATGTCTCAAGTCAGTATATCAAACAGAGAGATGATAATGAGCTACATAGCTGCGGGTTTTCCCAAAGAAAGGTCTCAGTGCTGTCCATTATGGGTTCAGAACGTAATCCTACACTACACATTCAACACTACCAACAAGGTAATGTATAAACCTTTTTGCACATTGTACATACAACTAACCACTTGTGAAGTTTATGAAGATTATTAGGGCTGTGTTGATACAGGGTTCACACAAAAGAGCCATTTGTTCATGAATTGAACCACTTTTGTAACGTTGTATGTTATGGATTCACTTAAAAGAACCAGCTCAAAAGAATAATTTGTTCAGGATTTGAACATGTCTTGGCGCTGTATGTTTTTGATTCCCTTAAAAAATCCGGGTCTCAAGAGCCATTTGTTTGTGATTGAGTCATATTTGTTTTGCTGTGTAGTTAATAACATTTAAATTAAGAACATTCAGATCGTTCTAGCTTATGCATTAGTGTTGGGTTTACTGGCGCACAATTGAATGTAAAAATGCATGTTGCTTCTTTTGAAAAAGATTCCGAGTCTCCACAAGCATCCCTGCCAGAAAAGTTCAGAAACCCTGAGTTAATCACTGAGATCCGCAGAGAATATGGGCTGGACTCCAAAAACTTCTCAATGGTGTTGACTGACTATGACCTGAGGCCTAACGTAAGAACACTTATTTTCTCCTAATTCACAGTGACTTTAACAGACTACCGAATCAAAGGCATACATCTTGTGGTTTTAGCTTAATAGGGTTTTCAACAAGCCAACAGCTCCTTCCGATTTACTCGATTACATTGACAACTTTCCATCACGTCGGTCTGAGAAGGAAGAGGAGAGAAAACTTCCATCACCCTGCTCTAAAGCAGAAATGAACAATCAAGAGGAGAACTCGCTTCTAAGGTAAACACCTCGAGTTTCCCAAAGCTTTAAGCTATGATTAATAATCATTTCAACTGTTCTGATTATCTTACGTGAATTTTCAGGTTTATGTCCAAACGTAGACTTCTAATCATCTCAGCACCTACTGTAGATGACTTCTCATTCCATCAGCAGCTTCAGGCGCTTAATGGACAGGAGTGTCCTCTGGGTATTGTATGCTTCATGTTCTCTGAGCTTTTGTGGATATGTCTTCAAAAATGATTAAATTAACAGTGATACACTCTTAAGAAATAAAGGGTCTTTTTAATGGGCATTAATGGTTTCATGAAGAACCTTTAATTTCCATTGCAAAAAAAAAAAAAAAGGTTATTTTATAGTGGAAATAGGTTCTTTAGATTATTAAAATGTTCTTTTGGAATCTCAAAATTATTCTTCTATGGAACCATCACTGAGAAAACATCTTTTTGGAACCCTTTATTTTATAAAGAGTAAATTATATATTATACATATGGCAACCTAACCTAAAATTCAATCCACATGGACAGGTATTCGTCATTTTGCCTTGTTGAAGATTATGGGTACTGGATCGACAGCTTCAGGAACAGTGGATTTTTTTCCATTGAATGGTGAGATTTTAAATCTAATTTCTTGCAAGTAAAATCAAATATTATAGAATGGCTAAAGGATATTTATTTGAACCTACAGGGAAAAGTCAACCCGAGAAGGAGACGCTTTCACAGGATGTTGTGGAGAGTCTCAGAAATCAGCTGAAGATAAACCGTGACTACTTCAGCATGCTGGTGGTGGGTAAGGACGGAGATGTAAAGGTCTGGTTCCCATCTCCAATGTGGTCCCTGGGAAGCATCTATGACCTTGTGGACTCTATGGAACTGCGACAACAGGAACAGAAACTGCAAAAAACTCTTGGAATTCACTGTCCAGATGAGAATTCAGGTACTTACCATGGTTACACAGAAGAGACAGAGGACAGCTACTTGTACCACAGATCTGAGGACTAAAAGTCATCACAACAAAGACATTAGACATACATATTGTGTACATGGCATGAATTGGTCATCCCTATATTATGCAATGCAAAATTTTTACATCTAGGACTTGTATGAAATTCATACAGCTATCTTACCTTTTGTTTGCTGTGTCCTGTAAAATTTCACTTCCTTAAACTTAGTTGTACATGCTACGATGCTTAATTATAGCTAAAAGACATGCGTGCAATTCTAGTTTTTACTAAAGCTGTTAACATTAAAGGCTAGATTTCTAAGCTGTAGAAAATATATATACACATATGCATACACACGCACACACACACACACACACATGTATATATATATATATATATATATATATATATATACATACTGTACAGACCAAAAGTTTGGACACACCTTCTCATTCAAAGACTTTTCTTTATTTTCATGACTATGAAAATTGTAGATTCACACTGAAGGCATCAAAACTATGAATTAACACATATGGAATTATATATGGAATTATATACATAACAAAAAAGTGTGAAACCACTGAAAATATGTCATATTCTAGGTTCTTCAAATTAGCCACCTTTTGCTTTGATTACTGCTTTGCACACTCTTGGCATTCTCTTGATGAGCTTCAAGAGGTAGTCACCTGAAATGGTCTTCCAACAGTCTTGAAGGAGTTCCCCGAGAGATGCTTAGCACTTGTTGGCCCTTTTGCCTTCTGTCTGCGGTCCAGCTCACCCCTAAACCATCTGGATTGGGTTCAGGTCCGGTGACTTTGGAGGCCAGGTCATCTGGCGCAGCACCCCATCACTCTCCTTCTTGGTCAAATAGCCCTTAATGCCTTTAGTGTGACTCTTTGAATGAGAAGGTGTGTCCAAACTTTTGGTCTGTACTGTACATATACATACACACATATACATACATATACACATACATAGATATATACACATACATATACGAACCCGATTCCAAAAAAGTTGGGACACTGTACAATTTGTGAATAAAAACAGAATGCAATGTTGTGTAAGTTTCAAATTTCAATATTTTATTCAGAATACAACATAGATGACATATCAAATGTTAACCTAGAGAAAATTGTAAAAACTGAGAAAATGTATTATTTTAAGGGAAAAATAATTTGATTTTAAATTTCATGGTATCAACACATCTCAAAAGTTGGGACAAGGCAATGTTTACCGCTGTGTGGCATCCCCTCTGCAAACGTCTGGGGACTGAGGAGACAAATTGCTCAAGTTTAGTAATAGGAATTTTGTCCCGTTCTTGTCTAATACAGGCTTCTAGTTGCTCAACTGTCTTAGGTCTTCTTTGTTGCATCTTCCCCTTTATGATGTGCCAAATGTTTTCTATGGGTGAAAGATCTGGACTGCAGGCTGCCCATTTCAGTACCCGGATCCTTCTTCTACGCAGCCATGATGTTGTAATTGATGTAGCATGTGGTCTGGCATTGTCGTGTTGGAAATTGCAAGATCTTCCCTGAAAGAGACGACGTCTGGATGGGAGAATATGTTGTTCTAGAACTTGGATATACCTTTCAGCATTGATGGTGCCTTTCCAGATGTGTAAGCTGTCCATGCCACATGCACTCATGCAGCCCCATACCATCAGAGATGCAGGCTTCTGAACTGAGCGCTGATAACAACTTGGGTTGTCCTTGTCCTCTTTAGTCCGGATGACATGGCGTCCTAGTTTTCCAAAAAGAACTTCAAATTTTGATTTGTCTAACCACAGAACAGTTTTCCAGTTTTCCACAGTTAATTTTAAATGAGCCTTGGCCCAGAGAAAACGCCTGCGCTTCTGGATAATGTTTAAATATGGCTTCTTTTTTGACCTATAGAGTTTTAGCCAGCAATTGCGGATGGCACGGAGGATTGTGTTCACAACAATTTTTTTCTGGAAGTATTCCTGAGCCCATGTTGTGATTTCCATTACAGTAGCATTCCTGTATGTGATGCAGTGCCATCTAGGAGCCCGAAGATCACGACATCCAGTATGGTTTTCCTGTCTTGACCCTTATGCACAGAGATTGTTCCAGAGTCTCTGAATATTTGGATGATATTATGCACTGTAGATGATGAAAACGTCAAACTCTTTTCATCTTTTCTCAGAGAAACTCCTTTCTGATATTACACTACTATTTTTCTACACAGCATTGGGGGAATTGGTGATCCTCTGCCCATCTTGACTTCTGAGAGACACTGTCACTCTAAGATGCTCTTTTAATACCCAATCATGTTGCCTTTAGACCTAATAAGTTGCAAATTGGTCCTCCAGCTGTTCATTATATGTACATCAAACATTCTCCGACCTCTTATTGCTACCCGTCCCAACTTTTTTGGAATGTGTAGCTCTCATGAAATCCAAAATGAAATGAAATGAAATTTCAAAATGTATCACTTTTAACATTTAATATGTTATCTATATTCTGTTGTGAATAAAATATAAGTTTATGAGATTTGGAAATTATTGCATTCCTTTTTTACTCATAATTTGTACAGTGTCCCGACTTGTTTGGAACAATGGGAAACACTTGGGAGCAAATGAACTAATGAATAAAACACAGCTGAAGATGAATGCACACAACAGGGACAGGAACAGGAATAAGGGCAAACAGGAACATGTGACATACACACACATATATTATGTATACAAAAACTTTTATTTTGGATGCGATTAATCAATGATTAAAAAAGCTGCAATTTTGCTTTTGCAATTATCTCTAATTTTCATTCTAGTATGTTGATTTGGTACACAAAAAATTCTAAAACAGTTGTGCTGTGTAATATTTAAAACAGCATACATTGTTTTCAGGATTCTATGATGAATGGAAAGATCAACGTTTATTTTGAAATCTAATTATTTTTTAATAATTAGATTTATTTATTCATCTAATGCATCATTGCTATATATATATATATATATATATATATATATATATATATATATATACATATACACACACACAGTATATATATTATGTTGTGAACATCAATATTACTCCTGTCAACAGTGAGGGTTCAAATAATAATGCAAAAATTTCAATCAAAAGTTAATATTCAGTCATCATTCTGAAAAGGGATGCATACTGTACATGACTATAGAAAGAGCAATTGTGCAGTATGGGATAAGCAAATAGATTTGATGAGGAGAGAGATATGACTTCCTGTGATGACAGTGCAGCGGTCTGCCAGCAGATAGAGGAAGTAGCCAGGAGTGGGCAGGCATTTACAGTCACAAATAAACTAAAGCAGAAACAGAAACACATTCATCAGTCCGGTTGTGAGCTAGCAGTCCATGTGAACATCTGGGAGAGGATCTTTTTTTGGCTCTACCACCATGGTGAGTGCACTTTCTGGTTTCATCCCTGAATTGTTAAATAGTACTGACTGGTGTCTAACTTTATTGCAGTTTAAGAGAGATACTGGTTCAGAGAAACGTTTGGTATGAAACGGGTGCAGGAGTTTTTCTGTGCGTAAATGATCTTTCAAGCATTTTTAATTATAACTGACTTTATTTGTTAGATCAGTAAAAGGTAAAATAATCTGCAGAAAATAATCTGCTATTAAATTAAATGTTGCTTCTGTTACAAAATTTCACTGGAATTTACATTTTGAAAAGTTCATCTGGGGAATGTTAAGGGGATTTGTATTTTGCAAAATTAGATTGAGTAAAACAAAAAAGATTGTGTAATGTTTGGTCAGTTTTTGCTTCACGACACAACTCGGTTCCTCTTCATCAGAACAAAGACTTAAGTTTCTCTTGAATTCCTTTACCATCTGCTTTCATTGCCTTGATGCACCTTACCTCACTCTTTTAAACTACAGATAGACTGTGCCACAGAACAGTTTAATTTTATATCTGGTTTTGCTCTTTGTGGACCCACAAACCATTCAGATTCAGCTAATAATACCACATTAACAAAGTGAAACTACAATAGAACACCTGTTTTAGATTGCATCACAGGCACAATGTGGGATCTCCCAAATCACCTTCTCATGGTCCTCTGAAGTTCTCCATAACCATCTGAGATATACACACTGACTATCCATTGGCTCTTTGTTCAGCACGTGTTAACACGTGCAAGGTGTCATATTCAAAACTCATAACACAAATCATCTATCCAAAGAACGGAACTATGAACTTTTTGTGAGACTGCTTTACATTTCGGGAGCCTTGATCAGTACAGCTGTTGTTAGTATTAATGACCATAAATAAATAAAATGGGGGTAACACTTTAGAATAAGGTTCCATTAGTTAATGTTAGTTAATGTATTAATTAACATGAACAAACAATGAATAATACATTTATTACTGTATTTATTAATCTTCGTTAATGTTAGTTAATGAAAATACAGTTATTCATTGTTAGTTCATGGTAATTCACAGTGCATTAACTAATGTTAACAAGCACAACTTTTGATTTAAATAATGCATTAGTAAATGTTGAAATTAACATGAACTAAGACTTATAAATGCTGTAGGATGATTGTTCTTGCTTAGTTCATGTTAACGAAAGTAGTTAACTAACATTAACTAATGGAACCTTATTCTAAAGTGTTACCAAAATGGGTTCTGTATTTATCCGGTTCTGTATTTAGTGGATGTTAAAACTAATTTTGCAATAAACAAAAACAAAGGAATGCTGGAATAACACAAGACATGTTACATTTTAAGTTATTTGTTTCAGACATACTATGGCAATTGTGAAAAAACGTCTATTTTATTATCGGAATAAAAAAAAGTTTCAAAACATCACAAATCGATATTTATTGGAGCACTACGAATCAATGCAGTTTGCTTTAATAACACTTGCATAAAAACATACACTTATTTTGATATTAAACTAAATTACATTTACCTCTGACCCTGGGTCTTCACTTCATTTGAGCACGGCAGATTTTTTCTTGATAGCCGTTTGATGTCAAGTTGCACAGAACCTGAGGCCATGTTTGAGATTACACAGACATAATCTTTGTGTTATCTCACTGCAATAGACAACAAACTACTGTATCAGTCCGACTGGCATCTGCAAACAAATGATGTCTCGATAATTTTGGTGCAAGTTCAACAAGTTTCACATTCACATCACTTCAAATATGGACATGTTAAAACTAGTTTTTGCAACTAGAATATCCAGCAGTCATGGTCACCTTAAATTATTTAACCATGCAAAATTACTTCAGATCCGACAACAGGGTCCGAATTAAACCAGAAATGATAGATTATAAGCCTATTTGGTCCCCAGACACTGGTATAGTGATGAGTCGATTAATCAGAAAGGCCATAATTATAATAATAAATAATTAGTGCTGTCAAACAATTGCAATCGCAATTAATCGCATCAAAAATAAACGTTTTTGTTTACATAATATATGTATGTGTGTGCACTGTTTATTTTATGTATATATAAATTCACACACATCCATGTTTATATTTAAGAAAAATGTTACATTTATGTTAAATGTATTTATACATTTAAATATATACATGCAAAAACATGTCAAATATTTTGAAAATATATGCCATATCTGTGTGTCCTTACATAAAAAAAATACACAGTAAACACAAATATATTATGTAAACAAAAGCTTTTATTTTGGAAGTGATTAATTGTGATTAATCGTTAGACAGCACTAATAATAATACAAAATAATATTAATAATAATACAAAATAATTCCTGACACAACTCTACAGCGAATATGGGCAACAGGATAAACAGAATAGTTAAATTCTATTACATAAATAACATAATAATCAATCATAAAAAAATAAAATAAAGGATTAAAAAAATGACTATTTTACTTTCTTTTATGTTACGCATTTTGAATTACCATTGTGTACGAAACGTGCTATATAAATAAACTTGCCTTGCCTAAAAATATAAATAAAGCTTTTGAATTCTTTGTGTTGAGCTAAGATTTCAAACTGTTACCATAATTTCCAACGAGAGTTCACAAAATATACATTTCCACATTCCCATTTTCTCATGCATGTGCATGGAGCAAAGTCTAATGTCACCATGCACACCTATCATTTTTGGTCTTCATTTTGAACAGTCTATGGTCTTACCATTTAAAACCTAACAAACTTAAACAAGATGCAACTTCTAAAACAACAAGATGCAAGTCACTGTAAATATGTTGGTACTTTTTACAGAGAAAACTGTAAAAATGCTGCAGTAAAAACCTTAACATGATTAATTGTAAGTTGACTTTTTCTTTAAAAAAACTTTTGTTTCAATCAGTGATGTACACTGGCAAGTTTTTGTTATATTGGTTATTTTGTTTATTTCAGTTACGTTCATTGCATTCAATTAATTTCGTGTGTGTTACCGTGGTGGTGCAACGCAAAGATATATATTTATACATTTGAGAAATAAAAAAGGTGTTACTGTATATCAATATACAGAAGTGGTGGTTTCAAACAACTGAAATTAACTTGTGAGAAAACTGTGCAGTGCTGTTGTGTGTCAAGAGCATAGTGATATTGTAATTGGTTGACCAATGTTAGTTCCTGTACTTATGTTTCTCTTTTTTGCTCAGTGAGTCAACAGCACGGTGTCTACCTCTGGGTCACGCCAGTCACATTAGAATGTAGTCCGGAGCTTATCAGCTCTTCCTGATTGGAGGTCTGTCCTGATTCAAACACTTGTTACCAAGGGTGCGTCACACTCGTTGTCCAGAGTCTCACATGTATGGATTGGTATCGCTACACATGTTCACAATGGCCCAGAGGATTGTGTTTCTGTGAGAATAAAGACGTGTAGCTTTGAGACATGCAGAAGAAAATAGCTAGGTTACACATTGGGAACTTATTGCAGACACATAAATGAAGTTTTTTTTTTTACAGAAAGAGATTTGCATCCAATTGCGTGGAATTTGAATGACAACCAGTGGACAAACGGGCTTTAAAACTAAAGTTATTTTTATGGTTTTAATATAACATTTAATTTGCTGTATCCTGGATTTCAGTGTGGCCTACACATCTATTACAAATTATATATATATATATATATATATATATATACTGTTAGAAAAAAAGTATACTTTTGTATACTATGCATACAGTGAGCATTTCAACTTCCTGCTAGTTTGGTTTGATAAATGCTCTCAGTTCCTGTGTGATAACGGACAGTTCTCATGTTCAGTAGTTGAATACAAACAGCTCTGATGGAGAAATCAAGTTTGCCAAGTTATACTGAAGACCCAGAAACAGAGGTAAAATATATTTTATAGATATCTTTAACTTGCAATGTGACTTCAATGTCAAATATCATGTTTTTTTACATGTTTTACTCAATTTATAAGACAGACAGTTCAGGTGGTCTATTCAAAGTAATGAGCATAAATCTGATAAATATTTGTAGAGAATCTGAACTGACAGTTCAATACAACAAAAGAAATACACTTGACATAAACTTAACATAAACCTAATTCAAAATTCCTAAATCGAACACACATCCCATAAGACATACATTGGATGTATTTAAGCTTGAGGTTTAGTATTTTACATTGCTTTAATGTTAAGTTTCTGGTATTTCCTTATATTACTCCTAGTACTATTCATATTCTGTATAAATATATATTTTTCTATATATTTTTAATTGGACAGATTATATTGTATTTGCTTTAAATTTGCCAACCAATCCTTCATATGTTTGTCAATGAGCAATGCGTTTTTTAGTTTCTTTTAAAGGCTTTTAAGAAATATTGATGTCCACACCAAATTAAAACCCTTCATCGTAGTCTATCCTGGTTATGAATTGTAGAAGCCTATAGGTAGGAAAACTCTGAAAGAGTTTTATAAAACATTATTTCTCAACCTAACTATGCAATTTTAATTGAGTGACAAACTGATAATGCAGTAAAGACTAGTTTTGGTCAAACCATGAGAACTGTGTGTCCAAATATCATATTTGTCAGAGCGTTGGCTCGTAGTGCTCATGATGGTGCTCTTTCATCTGCTTCCTTCATAATTTTTTTAAAAGATTTTGCTCTCAAAACAACACTTTTTATGGTGCCAAGGTCATGTTTTTTGCATCCAAGGGAGTGAACTGAAAAATGTTCAGAATTTAATGTAAATCGCTTTGGATAAAAGTGTCATAAAATACATAAATTTAAATGTAACAAAACCTATGATATATAATAGTAATCACAAACAGATAAAATCTAACACAGATTACCAAGAGCACAAATACGGATGTATACACTCTGCTCAGGTTTGTCTTGGTTCCTCAAAATTTGACTTTCAATCTTTACTTGCAGGACAACAAGTCAGATGTAAAAGCTATCATGGCTCGTTTCCAAACTGGAAAAGCATCTACGGAAGGGACTCCAGGTGTTCGTCCAAAACCACCTGTCCAGGCCACCTTGTCTTCAGGCCCAGCGATGGCTACTAAGAAGCCTGTTCTTGAAAGTAGCCTATCCGGTGGAGTAACTACTACCTCAATTGCCCCAAAACCTAAGAGCACAGTCAACACAGCTAGAAGCGCTCCAGACATGCACGAACCTCCAAAGATAAAAGCTTTTGGGACTAGGTTTGAAAACACACAAGATAACAACAAAGTCAACTTCAAGGTTCCTGTTAAACCCAAACCACCAGACTCGTCCCAGGACTCTGAGACTCCAAAGGTCCCATTCCCAAAGGTACCACTACAGAAGCCTTCAAGCATCATGGCAAATGATTCAAAGGTAACAAGTCCAAAGCCAGTGGCTACTATTGCAAAACCACCATGGGTCAAAGATGCCCCGAAAGCTGAAGACAATAGCCCAAGCCCTAATCCCACTCCTCCAAAAATGCCAGCAGCACCCAAACCAAAAAGCTCCATATCTATGCTACGTCAGCAGCCGGAGGACAGCAGCAATGTTGAGTCTGCTGCAACACCTTCCTCAGTATCTAATGTGAAACCGTCAAGTTTCCGCGTTAAAAATAGCTTCATCAAAGCAGAGGAAGGCGTTAAAGAAGGTGCTAAAATGCCAAGTGCTAATGAGTCAGTCTCAAAGCCTGTAGCGTTTAATAAACCCAACGTCCCAAGAAAATCAACTGGACCTCCTATGCAGCAAGCCAACGATGATCCTTCGGTGCCCAAGAAAAAACCTTTACCTAATACCTATGCTTTGGGCAATGCTCCTACCAAACCCAACAGACCGCCCAAAGTCAACCTTGAGAAGTTCAAGAAGGGCTCAGAGGCTACAACAGAGAGTGAGTAATGCCTGTCTAGCACAAAATGCACAAGCTTTCTGTATGGCAGCACCTAAGATAACAAAACAATAAGCAGTAAGCACATCATCAGCCACATCAAAGCCAGAAAGACTGTGTACGCAAAACAGCAACTTCTCATTCACAAGCAGAGCAGAGTAGACTTTGTGCCAAAGTGGTTTCCGTGGGTTTTCTTTGTGACTGCTCTGCTTTCCTCTGAGACCGTTAGCAAGCCTGCACAATATAATAAACACCATAAAGCCATAAAGACGAGAAACTGTGAGCAGCTGCATATCTTAGTCAGTAATTTAAGACCAAATGAGGAACATCACATGACTGTTTAATTTATGCACTTTGACACCGTGCAACATACTTGTCTTTAAACTTTAGTTAGTTAGTAACACACAATACATTATTAGCATGTGAACTGGCATCAGAGTGCACCAATCATGATAGGAACATTCAAGTGCATGTGGTATCGAACAGCAATAACAAAATATTGGAAATTCAAGATTTCCTGCATGCGCTGAGCTAACTTCCTCATCTGAGTTTCTCTTTTCACTTGAGTCAGTGAAAAAACAGGGAAGCTAATTTAAAATAGGAACATAGTTTTAGAGATAGCTTATATTTTTAACTTGTGATAATGGTGGGATCCTGAATAGGACCAGGTCTTGCCCTTAGCACCGTGTGAAACTTCCGTTCCCCCAAACAATTCTTACGCCATGTTGAATCAAACCAGCATGACTTTCTTTCTTCTGTGGAACACCAAAGTATACATTTCAAAGAGTGTTTTTGTCCATATGTAGTAAGTCATTAGGGTTCTTTGAGTTCTGAAAGGCTAAGAGAGTCATACAGGTATGAAAAGGTATGACATGAGTGTGAGTAAATGATGACAGAATTGACATTGTGGGTGAACTGGTCATGAGGTTAATTATTTTCTTGCAGGTCCAGGACCAAAGAATGTAACCCCCCCTCCCCCTCCCCCACCGACCTCTCACCCCAGTACTCAGCCACCTCCACCCCTGTCCTCTCAACCCTCACGTCCCAACCTGCCACCACGACATCCAGGTCCTGTGTGAGTACCGCAGAACTGCCTCACTTAGCACTGTGACCGAATGATTCAGTTGATGACTATTCCTTTAAAGTCTGAATTTGGTGATAATTCACAACCTTTTATCTGCCTGCAGAATTCAAGATGAAAATTATGATGATGTGGATTCCTTTAGAATGGGTAAGACCTATGTATTAACCAACGCATCCATACTCACAACACTGCATTTAAAAATACAGTGAAAATTTAAAAGGGTGGCTGTGAGTGACTTTTTACACATAATTGACCTTTTCACACCGCTCTCACCCTTCTCCTATAAATGCACAGATGACTTTTAGAAAATACACAATGGGTTCAGATTGGTTAACTGGCCCAGTGTGTTGTGTTTCGCTAAACCACAGAGTGTGCGTCTAAACGTAACGCCCTTCACCTCAGCAGCATGTGCTCCATTGTTGTATTGTAAACAGTTGCTTCATCAATATTGTTCAGCAATTTGAGCCCAATATTAAAATAACTGTTTTCTTTTTTTAATAATCCTTAAAGGGGGGGTGAAATGCTCGTTTTCACTCAATATCCTGTTAATTGAGTACCTATAGAGTAGTATTGCACTCTTCATAACACCAAAAAGTCTTTAGTTTTATTATATTCATAAGAGAAAGATAGTCTTTACCGGTTTTTCCCAGAAAAACACGAGTGGCTGGAGGCGTGACGTGTGGGCGGAGCTAAAGAATCACGAGCGCGAGTAGGCTTTTGCGTTGAGAGCGTTTGGGAGCTGTGACATTACCGTGAGGACAAAACCATCCAAAACAAACCATGGCTAACAGTCAGATTCAGCGTATATTTATGATCCAGAATCAGATCCAGAGGCTGAAATTTAACAAGAGCAGCATCAGCGACGACGTCTCTTTGTGGTATGTACTGAAACTGTATATATTTGCTTAGCGGTTTTGGAAAATGACTAGGGTCCACTTTGTCGTCTTTTTTTTTTTTTTTTTTTTAAGCTGTACATGTGGAAAGTGCAGTTTGATGACAACATCGCATGTTGTTTACCTGATGTGCTTACGCGCCGATAGCTAAGTTAAAAACACAGAGATATTTGAAGAAGTTTTACTCGTGCAGTTTGATGACAACATCGCATGTTGTTTACTTGATGTGCTTACATGCCGATAGCTAAGTTAGCAACACAGAGATATTTGAAGCAGTTTTACTCGTGCAGTTTGATGACAATATCGCAAGTTGTTTACTTGATGTGCTTACATGCCGATAGCTAAGTTAACAACACAGAGATATTTGAAGCAGTTTTACTCACCGCCTGCGGTTCCAACACACGATCGTGACCCTTTTTCTTTGGGACTGCATTATCCTTAAGAAATAAACGATGTGCAAATCCGGCGTCAAACTGGGCCTTGTTTGTAAAACAAGCATCTTCGAAATGCAGGGAACAAACACAAACACTTGCACAACTCCGTTGATGCTCTGTAAAAATAAACTCCATCCACTTGTCCCTTAATGCTGTTTCTCTTTAGGTAATCTGTGCAGGGCCCTGGCAACCAAAAACACACTTCTTTTGTGACATTTCGCGACGCTCTCGCTCTGATCAGTGAAGTCTGTTGTGCTCTAAGTGCTCTGCTATACGGGAGCGCGCGCTCTTCCGGCAGACGTGCCTGTAGGACCCATATAAGGAAATTCCCCTCCATCTAACGTCACACAGAGCCATACTCGAAAAAAACTTTCCGAAACTTGTGACAAACCGGAAGGAGTATTTTTGGAACAGAAATACTCCTTCAAACGTACAACTTAATTTTTGAAACTTTGTCCATGTTTAGCATGGGAATCCAATTCTTTAACAGTGTAAAAAAATCAGTATGCATGAAATAGCATTTCACCCCCCCTTTAAATGTAATTTATTCCCCCCAAAAATGTGCCGTGCATTATTCTCCACATATAGCCCAATCTGAACCCTAAACACATTTTGCCAAAAATCCGGTATTGTCAACTTTCAAGGCATAGCTAGTTCATGTTTACTGTTACTGCAGAAGCTGAAAAGCACCTTTGCTCTTTGTGAACAGAAGCCGATAAGTCTAATTTAGTGAATCAGTACACTGTATTAAGGTCAGATGACAAGACTGCCAGTCACTTTGAAAAGATGAGCAAGCATCAAAGCTGTCAGGCATCTAAACTTTAAGATGATGAGATTACAAAGATTAAACAAGTGTTTTTTTTTTACTCTGATACATGAAATGTGTTATCAGCTTTTGCCAAAAAAATTTAAATACTGTTGGAGCTATAAAACAAACTTCTAATATATAAGAAAACATACTTTCAATTAAGTTTATATTTATAAGTTACCTGTTTTTAAGTTATCATTACTTATTACTTATTTCTTAAGTTATCATTAGTTATCAAAACCACCCAACTGCAGTTTGATTGATATTCCTTGGAATGCACAATTAAAGACATGATTATGATATAAATATACAAATATATGTCAAATTGACAAAAACTCAACAACTTATGTAATCTAATTTTAAATACTTTTTTCTCACATTTTATCATTATAGGCCAGAAAGTCGAGGTAAGAAACATAGTGAAGGCATAAAATGTATTTTTGGGAAAGTTTGTGGTGCACTGTCTCATGTCTCACCTCTTTTAGGGAAGTGGAAGTGACGATGAGATATATGAGGATCTTGATGATAGTAGGTAAGACATTTTAAGTTTCTATTATTGCTTACACTGTCGGTGAGGTATAGCTGTCACCTCAACCACCTGGAAAAGAGCGATACAAACAATTTTAGCTGCCAATATTCAGATGGTTATTTTCATGTTCTGTAGTGTTTACTTGTGTTTTGTGCTAATAAATGGTTCGCTTTACCACAGGTCTACTGTTGAGACAAGTCAGCCTCAGAAAAAGACAGAAAAAGAACTTGCAATTCAGAATCAGAATCTGAAAAATCAGAAAGAACGGGAGAAAAAAGAAAAAGATGCAATTAAGAAGTTTAAAGTAAGTAATATATGTTTAGCACTTATTACACAACAAGTAATTATTGAGGTTTACTCTACTGGTTCATGGTGATTTGTTTTCCTGGTTTGTTCTTTCTTCAGATTACACCACCCCTGCAGGTTATGCATCAGGTAAAAGCTAAAGCTGACTGTAAGGGGGGGAAATATGACCTTTCCATTAAGAAGGGCGACTCGATTGATATCATGCGAATCACTGACAATCCAGAGGGTAAATGGCTGGGCCGGAGTCAAGATGGATCATGTAAGAGTAAACACTGTAAAAAAAAAAAAAAAAACATGATGATAATATATATATATTTGATGTGAACTGGTTACTGATTTCTTATTTCCTGAGACGAGATGAATTTGTTATTTCTCTATATTCCAGATGGCTATGTCAAAACGGAAATGGTCGAGATTGACTTCAGCGTCTTGAAGAATAAAGGCCTGTCTCTTCCTCATAGCATGGCAAATGAAGAGGTGTACGATGACGTAGAAGCTATGGACGAACAATTGTAAGAACCTGTAACTTTCACATTCAAATTGATTCAGTAGAATTCCAACTAATTTTTTTTATTTTTTTTTTACAAATAACGTTGTTCAATGTGAAAAGGCAGATTTGATCTGGATGCCACTTTATCCAATTTTCTAGTCTCTAGTCCAGTCTAAAAAGTTAAGAACGTTTAATTAGAAGTTACACAGCAAATACTGCTTTTCGGATTTATATGAGAATTCGGTCACACTTCATTTTAATCTCCAATTATTGCTATTAACAAACTATTAACTACAACTTGTGCCTCAATAAACTAATTTGCTACTTATTAATAATTAGTAAGGTAGTTGTTAAGTTTAGGTATTGGTATGATTAGAGATGTAGAATATGGTCATGCAGAATATAAGCACTAATAAACAGCCAATATGTTGATAATAGGCATGCTAATAAGTAACTAGTTAATAGTCAGAATTGGTCCCTATACTGAAGTGTTACCAAGAATGTATTTTTCTCTTTCATATTTCAGGAATATGAATGGGCAGCGGGGTAAGTTTTAATACAACTAATCATTTTTCCAACTAACTGACTGTAAGGTTTAATACTTCAAGTAGTAACTGTAAATGAAACGGCCTCATTTTGAGAGATGATACTTGAACAAGTCTGCCCTCTGCTGTTTACAGTTGTTCTACCTCCACCACCAGATGATGATTTATATGATGATATACCCGACTCCAATCCTAATCCAATCAGGTATGAACAAATATAATATAATATAATATAATATAATATAATATAATATAATATAATATAATATAATATAATATGTTTGCAAACTGTGTACATTATACCGTACGTATGTGCCTGTATTTCTGGGTTTGTTACTGTGTTTTGGCCACTTGTATTATTGATCTGTCTGTCTCACCATACTACATTCCTCTGAAACCATAGCACTGGAGATCCCAGGTCTCTCTTAAAACCACGCAACTTCTTGGAAATGCTCAAAAGAAAAAGCCAAGTCCACCATAACGAGTAATTTTTACATTCGTAAGATGTAATCAGACAATGTAACTCCTTGATTTCCAATCACAACTGCATTTACAACTGCAACCATTTGTTCTAACAAACCAACCTGATCAATGATTCATTTCACAATCAAGCCGATCTGTGCGAAAAATGCCAAATAGCTCCTTCAAGGAAATTCTTCTGAGCCTCCTGTTATTAATGCTTTTGTAATCATTTCTAACATTACTAGATGTGGATGATTTAATATTGCTGTGTCCTTTTCCCAAGACTTCAACCTCCCTTGATTTTGCCTTATTTTAAATTAAATCAGTTCGCATATTGAATGATCAAATATTTATCGTCTAACAATCTGTTTCAGCATTCCTCCCCCTCCACAATTTACACCTGAAGGTAATCAAGGTAAAAATGATTTTTATTCCTATACCACACCTTCCAATCAACTATGAAACCCACCGGGAATTCTTTTCTCTTCAAATGTCTTCTCAACACAGACGCTTCCCAGGACATATATGATGATGTTGATTCATTCCCTGCCACTCCATCACCTAGCAGGTAAACAAGTCTTACTTTAAGTGGTTTCCCATTAATGATGTGAAACAGGATGATGCAATGTTAAGACTTTGATGCAATGTTAAGACTTAAAACTCTATATTAGCACATTTAAATCAGCCTGTCATGACAATAATGATATTTTTCATTATCGCAGCCTCCCTCAAATGATATCTAAGGGGACCAAAGTGCATGAGGACCCAAAAAAGCAAAAAAAGTTTGAGAAAGAAGAAAAGGAATTTAGAAAAAAGTTTAAGGTGCGTATGAAATAACAGTATGGGATTATGCTGTGTGCTTTCTTGCTTGAATTTATAAGCAAACAATTTGGCGTTTACTTTACCAGTACGATGGTGAGATTCAGGTGCTTCATCAAGCAACCATTGCCACCAGTAAGAAGGGGAGTGGGAAAGACCTGGCTGTACAAGCTGGGGAGACTGTGGATGTCATCAGCAAATCTGACCCTGACAAATTCATCTGTAGGAACAAGGATGGCAAATGTAAGTGACATCACATGAGACGTGACCTACACCAGGACAAGCATTAGTAATGATGACATTGTAAAATTTGCTTTTCAGTTGGATATGTCTTAGCCATCAACATCCAAACAGAGTAAGCTACTCTGAAAGATTTTTTTAAAAATTATTACTATTATTTTGTAAACTGTTTTGTCAATGTGTGAATATGCAAAACTAAACTGTTTACTTTTTTATTTTAGTGATGAGGTCTATGATGACATTGGAGATGGTACGTAGCAAATTCATTAACCTGAACATTACGTGAAAATGTCAAATATTAATTCTCCTACTAGATAATGTAATGCAATGTAAAAATTATAATAATGAAACAGATAAATAATCATTTAACACTTTTACAGACTGCATCTATGACAATGACTGAAGACCTCACACCATCATCTCATCTTCATCTTCTGGTGCAGCTTATTATTTCTGGCTCTTATTGTCTTCTTGGTTGTTGATGTTGAGTATATTTATTGTATAGACACTTGTAGTATTAGGTTGAAATAAACAGCCTAGTGCCATCATGATATCATACTTACCTTGCCTCAGTAAAAATAAATGGCTTCTTACCCAAATTGGCCTCCAAATATAGGTTTCCAAAGATTTCCACTTTCTTTTTCCTGTCATGCGTTTGATAATTCAAGATGAAACTGATTCTAAGACGCATTTTGGTTCCTGAGAAAAAGGCAGTATTTTGTAACCAGTTTCAATTTTCTGTTACTTGCATTTTTGTAAATATTACACTGCAAAAGACATTTTTTTTTATCACTTGCTGATAAATGTACACATTTGCACCATTTTTTTATGCAGCATGCTAATTACATTGACTGAACAATGTTTACATCTCTGTTCACTTGATTTATGAAGAAAAAATTTGATCAAAATTTGTGTGGAAAATAATTCGGCCTATCTGTGGCATTGTATTATGGTGAATATATCAGTTTTTGTGTCTATTTGTTAATGAGGGGGATTTGTGGATGCATGAATGTTTTTCGATTTGTGAAGTAGAATTAATTGTTTTAATTTTGTAGTGTAGGGCCTGAGTAGCATTTTGTGTAATATTTTTTTTCTTATTTAATAATAATAAAGTTACTTGCTATTACAAGGCCGCTGGTGATGTTTTATCCTACACGTCAGATTTCCCTACCAGGGTTTACTGCGCACGAACACATCAATATTGTGACCTTTTTCTCATGCTGAACAACAATATTTAATGTATCTGCATTACTGTAAGGGTAGGTTTAGGTGTAGACTGTTAAAAAAAAAAAAAATCTAATAGAAAAAATGATTTATAGTTGGTTTCCTGTAACTGTATCCCTTCCAGCTACTACCGCGAATATAACACGATTACTGTATTTCCATTACTGTAAGGGTATGTTTAGGGTTTAGCTTAATTCCTCTGAAGTTGTTTTCACATCAAAACACAGGGGAAACAAAAGAAAGAAAACAACAGTACAACAACATGGAAACCAGCCTTTATATTTGGTGTTTCTGCAGTCCTACAATGAGAAAGAATAACTTCTTTATAACTTAGAAAACAGTTTGTGGATTTTACATTGAGCACAGTAGCCATGCACAATGCACAGTTAATAATGAGGGAAACTTGTGACAGCTTGTTAGCTTACAAAAATAAAATATTATATACAAAATTTTTCATCTGTTCACAAAACATTACATGTATTGCAGGTTCTCTCCTCTCCAAAAAAAGAAACACTGAAACAATGCACAATTATTTCTGAGTACGAATCAGTATCAGAATCACTTACATATAAAAAAAGTCTTGCTTCTTTTGTCCTAAATGTGCACTTTTTATGTACAATATATGATTCAGACACCGCTTTTAAAGAGCACGTATTACATATCTATCAAATAACTTCACAGCTAAGCAGATTCACCTCAAGAGTGAAAACATCCTTGGCTGAATTATTATACCTGTACCATTTCGGTCCATCCGTGACTGTACATCAATATTACTGCTCATATGTATCCAAAACTGTGTCTTATAGGAAAGTGTGAACATGTGCAAGAAACAATGAGACAATCTTCCAGGTGGCTGATATTTGAATTGAATTTGCGTGCTTAAAATAATATCCCTCATGCTATGGAGTATGATTATCTGTATAAACACAAGTGTATGTGGGTACAGAATTATGCATAGACTGAAATAAGGGACGATAAGAATGATAGATAGATAGATAGATAGATAGATAGATAGATAGATAGATAGATAGATAGATAGATAGATAGATAGATAGATAGATAGATAGAAGCTTGTGTCAGTGGTCCTTCAAAACATTTTTATATCTTTGGCTGCAATAAAATAATTTGAAATGTCTGCATATCTCTATACAATATGAACACAGTGTGTCTGTCTGTGAGCAGAAAACCAATAAATAGATGTCAAAGATTTATGCCCAGCAATTGTCCTTTTATGTTTGATGAGACTAAACCTCTCAAGAGGCCTGGGCTAGTGCATTTATCCATGTATGTCATTTTAGAATCCTTTTTGCATTTTAGGGGCATGCATTTCAAATACAACATCATTTCAAGCATCAGTCTTGCTAATCAAAGTCTGTCTTATGTCAAAGGGGAAACGGTGTCCTTTCGCTTGCATTCTCTGTCAGCTTAACCACTCGGCACCCAGCAGCACAAGATGTAGTTTCAGTCCAAGAGATGCAACAAATGGGAACTTCCAAGAACTTGAAGAGGAACGTCCGATCTCACGTTGAACTGAAAGGCTTAAATCATCGTGGAAGGCTCAGGGTGACTGAAAAAGCTTTAGGTGTACACAGAAAAAAAAAAAAAAAACAGGATGTCAGTGCAACAGTTTCTAATACTTTCAGGTTATCGTGTGTTGGCAGTCAGAGCTGAACACCTGGAAAAAAAGAAGAGAACAAAACAGAAGCTGGAGATCTCGCATAACAGATCCATCAAATTTCATGTAGCTTCATAATATTATACCTGTAAGTATGTCCTGATATGATGGCCTCCAATGGCAAGCTTCTATTATGAACCTTCTTTGCACGTGTCGGGTCTCTGGTGGTCCATCAATCCTCTCAGATGTGGGATGAAGGACCGAGGCAACAAGAAAGCAGGGTGCACACTTTTGCGCACACACACAAACACACATACACCTGTGTGTGAGTGTAAATGTCTGATATAAGATATAGGGAATAGAGGTGCAGTGGTTTGTGGAGGCCATTCACAGGCAGGGAAGTCAAGTCAATGTGATTTATGACTGGGGCTGACCACAGTCGGGGTTGGAGGGTAAACTAGTGCCACGTTGACCCGCTCCGAGCCATTCTTGGGGCAGATGATCTCAGTGAGTCCCTCAGGTCGAGGCTGGCTTAACAGCTCACCTAGATTGCCAAGAAAAAAGATCAAGTAGTTTACACAATGTAACATCTTACAGAAGATTTAACAGGCCACCAGAATTTAAAATAACCGGCGCACCAAAATGATTTTTTTCAAAATTACAGAATCACTTGATAAACAACACAGCTTTGCATCATATTTACTGAATTAAATCCATAAAAAAATTTTTTTTACATTTTGAGGTGTCTGTTTATTTTTTGGTTTTCTAGCATGTCACTCTATGCATTTAGTGGAATTTTGCTTTTGACAACCAGGTGAAGTCGTCTAGTATTATTCAACAATCACCAGAAAAACTACCATAAAGACATGATTCATATCTTCCTCAGAGCCAGATTACAACTATTTGTTTAAATTTCAGTCAGATTGCACATGCATGATTGATTCTGAAATCATTATTTTGTGACTAATTTTGATTTTAAGGTTACAATTATGGCCAGGGACAGAATAAAAAGCAAGCATGACCCTCATATTTTACTAAATCCAAAGAGTGACAGAAAATCACACATTTTGTGGAAGAAGCGTATTTATTAAAACGTATTTAAGTTCTTTGATGTTCAAGGGAATATTTGAACATGTTTCCACTCTTTTGCACATTGTAAGATCAATTATACATTTTATATACTTCTTTTCATCATATCATGAATATTTTTGACTGACTCATTAAAAATAAGATATGATAATAGTAATTTTTTCCAGAAATTTGGACATCACAGCTGAAGCCACCAGCACACAATATTTAACCTTTTTTTAAATTATGGCATTCCTAGTGAAAAGTATGTATGTATATATGTGTGTGTGTGTTTGTTTGTGTGTGTCATTGACAATTCTTCATGGGTTTGTAGTTCTTCCTCTCACTCAAGCCGTTTGTCTTGTACGATTTTTGCATATGAACTCACGCAAAACTATCCTTTTGCCAATGGTGAGTAGATTCTGAATGACTGACACAAATCTTAATTGTTAATTATTATTTCCATCCTTATATAAAGTATTATTCCATTTATATCCAAATTTTCTCAAATGATCTCAAGGAGCGCCTTCCAAATCGACCACAAGGTGGCGCTGTTTAACAAGCTTTTATCTGGATGCGGTCCACAATAAATCACCTTACACAATAGCTTACAATAAGGGCTAAACATATTTAAGTTTATTCTATTTACCATTTAAAACTCACTGATCCTCTGAAGAACCAGTACCAGCATCTGTATGCCTTTATGAAGTAGATAATGATGACAGTTCGTCTTCAGGACGCAAAACCTGATGGTGCTAAAATCTCTTAACATCTAAGGTACTAAAATAAGCATGTTAAGTCCAGCCTAAGCAGCCTGAATTGATAGGAGAGCCGTCCATGTCTATAAATGGAGACCTGTAATGAAGGATTCCAGTGTGCAGGTCAGTAAGCAAATGGGCATGTTTTGAGCACTTAAGGGGGATCAGAAACCGCAGGAAGACAAAGAATTACATCATGTGTCAGACTGAGAGATTATAGACTGCATTCATCCGCTTCCATGTGATTTTAAAATTCACTTTGAAACAACGATACTTTCTAAATATGAACATTTCCAGTGAAAACTTGTAATTGTGTATTTTAATGTAACTATTCACATAATGGCATCACATTATATGCCTCTGGCACAGTGGCCCGCCTCATACAGCACTTACACCATTAGCTCTATTGATTTTCTGCTCTCCTTCATTCTAAATAAAGGAGGATTTCCACTAGCCTGAACTTAGTCACTCAGCTGAAAGGTGAAGGCCAAAACAAGGCCAATATAAGCTAGTAACCAGAGTAATGTGAGATTAGCAAACAGTTCACACACAGTGATTATGAAAGGTCTTGCTTCTGATTATTCATTTATTTATTGTAGACAGAGATTAGGAAATGAGTCAGCAGTTCCTTTACGGGAATCGTACAGAATAAAGGTTCTTGCCGATTCATTCTTTGTTATTTGCTCCTTCTCTAGTCCAGCTCATATTCTGCTAATGCGTATTGGAACACAGTCATTTCTGGCATTAAAACTTACGAATCTTCCATCTTTTTTTTTATTTTTTTTACTTTTGGCCTCCCTAACATTTCCAGGTACTTTTCTGTACTCAGGCCTGTTTGTTCCTCTGCCAGACTCTCCATTTCTGCATCACAATAGTTTTTTTGTTTTTCTGTTCTCTCTCTCTGAGGTGCATTATCAGGTCCTTAAAAGGTAAACTGCACTCCCAGCAAAAGCTTCAAGTCAATACCATTGTACAACAAGACCTAGTAAGCAAGAATTGCTAGCAGGCTTATGGATAAAACAAAATGGCCATGAACTATGATGAGCTATAAAAGCCTGTGCAGTGAACAATGACTTCTGCAGACCTTTTTTTTTTTCATTTCGAGTATATGGGACACAAGATACTTCTTCATTCTTCTTTAAAGTCTACAGTTCTCAGTTATTTCTGTCTCAATATTTATGTGTTTGATTTGGGTTGTAAAGGTCAGGTTACAATGAATAACTAAAACAGTAGAAGTATGAGAGATAATATCTTATGCTTACATCTCTTTTTTGGGGGAATTTTATTTTATTCTTATCTCTACTGTGCATTTTAACAACATTTTGAAACATCTCTAAATGATCAGCTGAAGTTCCTCTTGATAGAAAGGGTTAATAAGTAATGAAAACAGGTCAGGTAGATCCGTGGTGAGACTGCAGGCCACATAATTGCACTGTAGGGGTTCCCTCCACCCCCATGACCCATCAGACTTCCCTCAGAGCCTTGACACTTTCTAAACGTGGTTTAGAGGTCATATATCTGGTTAACTTTGCAGGCTTGAGGGAATTTTAAACCCCATACATTCATGGTGACAATGTTGTAGTCATGTTATGGTCAGGTCAGCTGACTCGCTTCAGGCCACAATTATTACTTTTTAATGAGAGCCAGGGTGCAGAATGACAGTGAATGGACTCATTCTACTTTCACTGCTTGAGAAAGAAGTGTAACAACAACTAATGAAATAGATAGCAATTTGTTTAAATTTGTATGTATATTGGGAAGTAACCCTTTCCTTGAAAGGCATCTCTTTGTCCCTACCGAAGTGCCTTCTACTGTAAGCGATCAATAAAAACACTCACCTCTGCTCTTACTTTAACAGTAACAGGTGAAACACTGCCATGCAACACCTTGAGAAAAGCCAAGGCTTTTCAATAATGAAATGGAGGCCTAATCTGGTTACACACAACTCACACACTCAATACTGGGAGGTAAACCTGTCCTATGCCTGAAGGCAGGGAGGACAAACATTTGAACCTAGAAAGAATTAGTTAGCTACAGAATAAATCTAGAAACACTGAATCTATAAACACACTTGCACAAGGGCACACTGCAGTTTAAACATCCTGTACTCGCTGGGACAGGAAGCAGCAAAGAGAATGAAACAATGAGCCTCATCTCCATAACAAAGCCCACTGTTGCTACACGGCATGTCTGGCTTTGACTTCACTCCTACAGTCTATTGCTCATACTCAAGATCTTGCATTCCAATGGCACAATATTCATCTTTTGTGCTCCGGATTTTCTATTAACAGTCAACCATACTCCATCACTAACTCTCAATAACTAAAACAATATGAAGAACACTATCAAAGGGAAATATGCAAATATTTGAGTCGGAGACATACCAGTATCTGATTTCACGATTGTCTCTAAAACAACTTTTGCACATTTAAAAAAAAGGTTTGTGATTCATGATGACAATTTTGGTCAATACAGATGGGTATAAAGGATGTACGTTATTTTTTTATGAATTAAGCATGCAATGAGCTGTATGTCTGTTACATCTTGAATTAAACACATTCCAACAACAAAACACGCACACAAAAGACAAGCACTTGTCTAGCCCTACAGTCGCATTCCAGATATTTTCTAAAGCTGTTTTATCTTTAACGCATTCATGCTGTGACTCGCTCCGCAGCCCTTTGTGAAGTCTGAAATCTGGGTCAAAGACATCCTGAAATGCTTCATCTTTTTCTCTAGTGTCCAGAGGAAGTGGATTCATAAAGGTACTGCCAAAACAAACTGCCTCCGGATTTAACAGCGTGTAGCTGACATAGCGCTTGTCAAGCAGAAGTTCGGCTTGATTTGCCGAATCATTCACAACAAAACAAAACCGTGCCGTGAATAATTTTTGAACCTATGTTTGATGCACAAAAATGCTCGGCGGGTTTCAAGACTGGGGAAAACTGACAATTTGCTGCAACTGACTTTCTGCGCCACATATGGTGGTATGCATCACTCATTTCCCACCGTTTGACCTCTCGCTCAGTGCGGCGGATGGTAAACAGTGATCAGGCAAGACTGTAGAGTGACCAGCAGGATGAGACGTGAGCAGCCACTCAAGGACGGTGACTCGGACGGAGGATTATCGCTCTGAGTGATAAAGCACAAAGCGTGTCAGTGAGTGAATCAGGGTCATCCCCATGCACACACACGTATACACACAGCTTATGCTTACACAGAAATAGACTTGAAATAGACTTTTCCCCCTAAGAATGAAGTCATAATGGAACAGCAAATTAGAGCCCTGCACAGGCCTCAAATTTCGGCCCTAGCCCGGCCCTGGCCCGAGACACTCAGGCCCTACTCCAGCCCCTGTCCGACAGCTTATCTGGCCCGAGCCCGTCTTTTTATTCCCCTTCTCCCAAAACAGCTTATACTACTGTTTCAGCTATTCAAAAAGTTACGTTTTGTATGTAGCCTAATAGCAAAGTGATTATTATTATTTATTTTTTAATTAAGTTAATTTAGAAAACGTTTGGAAAAAATTTCGTTCCTATTGGCTCAACTAACTTTTAATGGATATTATTTTTTGCGCCTGTTTACAATCCCTGCAAAAATCATGCTTTGATTTATGTTGTTTGTATATATATATATATATATATATATATATATATATATATATATATATATATTTATAATAGATATATAAACACACACATACAAGTATACACACATGGTTATAATTCTCTTTTCTTGCTCTTTTTTGCTCATCATTTGATGAATAACTGCTGACTTTTTCATAGAAATATATACATCACAATAAGCATTTAAATATTTCCGATTCTGAACATTCATCAAACACTGTTTATCTCCTATTTCCCACAAGCATGAATAAAATTGGTCAATTATTTTGCACCCAAAATTCTGTACTTTTTATTTTGCACATGGAAGAAAAACAATCGTTTCGTCTCTCAGGCCTTAGTTAATAAAAATGTCAAAAACAAAACTAAATATGAATCCTCTTTTCCCCTCTACATCAAACCTAACAAACAATAAAACTGTACTACAGTAATATAATAATAAACAGAGATGTAAACGAACACGTCACACGTGCATGCATTCATCGGCACGTGGCCAGAGCTTAACAGCCGTCTGGATTCAGATGTCTCAGTCAGTGCCGAGTGTCCTGATGAGATTTCCATGCAGCTGTCTGCTCTGCTGAAAAAGCCAAAAGGCTGAGGTTAAAAGCGAACCCCATTTAAACATATGCTCAGTGCTTTGAGAAATCTGTCACTGAATAGCCCTGAAATCAAAGGTCTGTTCACGGCCATTAAGAATCAAATAAAGAAGAACGACAGTGATGTATTAAAGTCAACAGTCGAATCAAACACAGCTAAATGAACACAATCATTAACTAAAGGGTGGACCACTCTAAGTTAGAGATTTCTGACATACACTCAACAAAAAACAAGTTAAACGGACAGTTCAACCAAAAATTAATCAGTCGTTTAAAGTGCAAAAAGTTAACAAAAGAAGCAGCGATATCTGATTTGGATCTTTGAACAACTCTATTCACTGATGTTGTCCCTCTGTGGAACTTTCCCTAGAAAATGTAAAAATCATACAGGTTTGGAGTAAATGATGACTGTTCCTTTAACACGCTGTTCAAATATTATTGTTTATGAATCTGTATTACGTTCATCTGCAAAATCAGAAAACCAAATGCTCTAGAACTGAAACCAAAGAACTGCCAACTTCTCATTTTCATGGGTCTTAAAACACAAAGGACTCCTTAGTGAGACAGAAGCATAACAACAGTCATTGGATGTGTATGGAAGGACTGAAATGGGAGACAAATCACGACTGGAAATGGAAAATGACTCAAAATCAGCACCATCAAACTTCATTCACTGCAGACAATGAGGGGAAGTCAGGGAAGGAGTCATGACAAATCCATATCACTGTCTCTCGGTAACACTACCAAAGTCGGATTAGATCCACACAAATGGCCATTCTCAGACTTGAGTAAGGGCTAAGGAATTTGTAAACATTTCTTGAGTACAATTCATAAATCCTATTCAACAAACACAAATCTTATTCCGATGCCTTTTTGATCCCATTCCAGGTGTCTCTACACATTTCATTGCACTCTTTATTCTCCCTTTGCTATTTGTGAACCCCACACAGAGACATCCATTAAAGTAACCCAATGTCAAACAATACTGTAACTAAAGATCAGGGCTTCACTTTAAGCCAGACACAAATGATGAAACAGAACTGGATTGTTAACATTATGTAGATTGCAAGTGCTGAGTGTTGGGCTGTGTGCAGTCTCGACAGCTTGCAGTCTCACCGCCCACTTAAATAAGACGGGACCATCTGAGTGATATGTAAAACTATGGCCCTCTGAATTTCCATGTTTTCCATTTTAATTCCTCTGGGTTTTTCTGTTTTTATTTGTATATACTCTGTTTTAATGGTTACATTAAATTGTATTCATCAAAAAGCATGTCTAATAATTAAAATCATGAAAATAACATTATTAAATGGCAATTTTTTAAAGTAAGTTTTTTTTATCACATTAAGTTTTAATTTTACCAAGTTTCTCATTAATTGTCTGGATTGCATTTTAGTTGTCTCAATAAATATGAATAATCAAAAGCATCTCTAATTAATTTATATGTTTTTCCATAAATAGGTGATTGTGTATTTACATTTATCTGAAGAATAAATTCCGATACATTATTATTATTTTATTGGTAAATATTCATTTAAAAATAATGTTTTAATAATAAGATATATTTCCGTCATGGTTTCTTCAAGTTAAACCAAACTTTTATTTTGACAGGTTGCTGTGAAGACCATTTGTTTTCTGTTTGTATGATATGACAATAGTTTTACTCCAAAAAAAAAAAAAATGCTAATGAAATGACTCTCAGAGCAGTCTTAGAAATTGTTTATATGTTCATGTACTCATATACTGAGGCGGCAGAGGCTGAAAACACTTCAGTAGGCGTGTCCTGTACCATTCTTTCACACACTCATTGGATTTCTATTTAAATGGTATTTTTGCATATAATTTTCACAAACACTACTCCATATCGTGTTTTGATTTAAGTGTACTACTTTGATGTATCAAAAATTTGGCAAATTCCATGACATTCCAGGTCATACAGTAATTTATATACATCACGGAAATCATACTGCCCTATAAAACACACGGGTTCGGGTTTTTACCCTGTAAAACTACTGAAAATAATTCATTCATTCATTCATTCATTCATTGAAATAAAGCTGAAATAAAATAAAACAGAAATATGATTAAATTCCATGAAGTGAATCTAGGACTGTAAGACAGTTCTCAAACAGGATGCTTTGCCACTAGCCCCTTCTAAACTAGAGATTCACTCATATATAACTCAGCACTATGAGTGGATTTGAATTAAACATAGGCACTGGAAGAGGGCAAACACCTAATTATATCTGCAGCACATGGCAAAGAGGCCTGGTTAAAGGTCAAGCAGTGTGCTGCAGTGTCTTAAAGACACATTTCCAAGCTGTAAGAATCCATATGTGAAGTGCTTTGTATTCAAGACAGCTGAAGAACATGATCATCAATTGTGTAAAAGTTGAGAAGAACTAGCATCGCTACCTATCTGTATCTTGTTAATAAAAGGCTGCTGTAAGCTTGGTCTGCCATCTGACTGGCTCGAGACAGATGCTCACATCTGGTCCGTAATGAGATCACTGCCGGCCCCACACGCATTATGGCCATCCACCAAGCCGCCATCAGTATGTGCTAGCTGAGGCTGACACATTACGCCAATCATGCTCAGTTGAATTTGTATCGATTTGAGAGAACAAGAGCTTTTGAAATTCAGCAGCAGCTGTGAGGAGCAGAGAGTTTAACTCCTAACCCTAGGGTTGTGGGTTCGAGTCTCGGGCCGGCAATAACACGACTTAGGTGCCCTTGAGCAGGGCAACGAAGTGGGTTAAATGCAGAGCACGAATTCTGAGTATGGGTCAGTTAGTGATACAAACTATGATACATTTTTTCAGGAATGTTTTATGAATACAAAATGCAAAGTAACAGCATTTATTCAAAATAGCAATCATTATAACATTATAGATATCTTAACTGCCAAATAGTCACAGTTTAATGCATTCTTGCTGAATAGTGGTATTATTTTCCAAGTATTAATTTCCTTACTTTTTAAAACACCTTTTGTACTAATAAATGTATTCATGTGTACACCAAAAGTTGCTTAAAAAAAATAACAGACAAACACATTTTTCTTTTATACAGAATTCAACAAACAGTCAAAATAAAAAAGTCACCATTCTGGAAGACAGAGCCACAGCCAAATAAAAGGCTGGTAAATTATACATTATTTATTAAAGCAAATCTTCCATTTGTCCCAGGTTTACTTCACAGTGCATTAGTAATCATGTACGCCTAACACATTCAAGTAAAAGTCTGAAGCAGATCAACACTGATCCTGCTGTGCTCGTAAATTTAAACCAGTTCTCAGCAATGCAGAATGATTAGACATATTTATAAACACGGCATCAATTATTCCACCCATGCAGACATAAACATAAGCATCCTACGAATCAAGTATGAGAACGTTATGCTTGCCCTAACCGTGACTCTCAAGTCGCACAAGATCATTCTTGACCACAGAACAGCCTTGAATACTGGCTTCCAGGAATAGCAGCATCTCTTCCTTTGGAGGAAGTTCATGCTGTTTTTCTGCCAAAGGTCAGGGCTGGAGGACTTCATCCGTACGGACAGATCTGTCCACTTAAAACACGCTGCAGCTGGCAGTACAGCCGTTATGCAAATGAAGTGTGCTACATTAATTCCGCGTGAGAAACTAAGCTATGCACAATTGCACAAATCAATAAAACTGGAGTCGCAATAAATGCTGTTTTCTGACTAGTACAAACTCAGAAGGTATATATTTTTGGTTGCACTGCTATTTCAACTGATGCAGAGCAGAATCTGATGAGGCCTGCAGGCAGAGATAAGATCAGGGCTAAAATAAGCTGAGGCTAAAAGAAACATGTAAATATCTGACTAGCATAGAGCATGCACAGCACAGAAACAGAGATGGAAACAAGACGCGGGTGATAGCTGCTATCTAATCCTGCTTACACAGTGTGAACGCTGATGTGAACAGATTTGAATCTTGTCAAGGCTTTCTGCACTGACACAATGCCATGCTGACTTGCACCAAGCATACGTCTAGTGAATCATGAAGATGTGACGACAAAACAATACCAGAAAAAAAAGGAACTTTGTGCACTTCTGTTTTATCTAAGTGGCATGATCATTCAACATTCATTTTAATCAAAGAGATGATCAGGCTTTGATGTATTTCATACTTTTACACATTTCATGGTACTGTATAATATCCATATTCATATACCATGGTATTTGAAAGGTATTTCAAAGAAGATCATGGTATTAACATGTGACGCATTTAAAATATTTGAGATTTTCAATAGTACATGTAGTGCAAAAAGCATTATAATAAGGAAAGCACCAATATTAAAATTCTGGTAGATGCTAATAAGTTATTTTTTGTGTTTTGGCTTATAACTGATAAATGGCCAAAATTCTAAACTACTTTGTATAAATAGATTTTAAATAATAATAATAATAATAATAAAAGACATACAAACTGAAATAATATATTTTACATATAACTACATATTACAGTTTGCATAAAATTGTGTCCAAGTAAACAAAACAAAAAAATAAAGCACTAAAATCTGTCGTTAAATGCTAAACTGCTACAAATGAATTTAGGGATCACAAAATTATAAGAAAAACATTTAAAACAATTATGTAATTATGGAAATTGGATAATCAGTCCTATGTGGTTTATTAAATTTAAAAATGTTTTTAAATGATTGGTGTTTTACAGATTAACTTTGAGTGAGTGTTAGAAACTGACAAAAGTAATCTAAATGCAAAAAGTTAGAATGCATAATTACATACTGATAAATAAAAACAAAAAAAACATATATAAAAAGTATCTGATGGTAACAAATACAGTTGCAAAATATTCTCTAATGCACTTCTCATCTCTAATGGCAATGTTCTTTTTCTTGCCTGGCTCGGTTTATTAGATGCACATTGAACTGGATGTCACGGATCTAAAGTTTCAATAAATGTTTTTGTGTGGAACAATCGTTAACAATTCAATTATTCAAGACTTAGAATGTGCGTAAAATTTCATTTCCATCAACTCAACCCCCTGATGACTGACGCAGCTCGATCTGCTGATGCGACTCATGTGATGACAACATTAAAAGAGAAGACACGTGTATTACAAACCCTTCTGCTCATCCATTCCTGCACAGGTCACATGGATAATTCTGCAGGCTTACAATGTAGACCTCTAGGGAACGCAGTGACATAACAGGATTGTCAGCACCAGATTATTCCGGTGCTCGGGAATACAAGGTTTCAGGCTGAAACACGCAAAACAAACATGAAATCATACAGATGGAGGGCATGAGGTCAAACACACAGCTCACACACTCTTCTCGAGCCAGAACGGCAGCCTGAGATTGTCGTAACCAGCTATTTTAAACAAAATTACAGCAATCCTTCCAATGAAACACAGACATCTGAGATCATTAGCTGCACAGAATAGACAACGAGAGACGCATCACTTTCACTGATATTTGAGCCAGTCTATTATTGCAAAACCAACCCCAGGTTTCCCGTTCCACTTTTAGATATGATAGCAATATTTCCCGCCTGTGAGCTGTGACCTAAATACAAGGAATAAAAAAAATGTGAATATAGAACAATAAAACTTGTCAAATCATCTTTCAAATGGATTTAATGTTCAGACAGCCCTTCATTTTCCCGCTTTACACTTCTCAATGGGAAGAGATCAAACTGCCTTTGTGATACGGCCAAAGTCATCGTGAGAGCAGATAAAAATCAAGGAAACCCAAAGAAAGACGTGGCAGCTGAGCATTACTGAATCTCTAAATCAGCTTCATTTCCCAGAATTCCGACAGCAGAATGTTTACCCAGGCAGAATTTCCGGAGGTCCAGTGCAAGAATAGAGGGAAGCAGGTTTTTACAGATCGGAACTGTACTTGCAAACACCCAAACCTCCTGTTGACCCCGACTGACTAGGCCATATATACATTCCAACCGTCACGTCTGGATCATAACTCATCCATCTCATCCATTCGGTCTTATCTTGAGTGTTTTATGACATGCATTAGTCTTTCTTGTTCTAAAGACATAATGTTTAATCATGGTACAGGTTCTGACATGTTACACCTGTGAGGTAAAACACTTTCATTAGTCGTCTGGGAACAGCTCTTATCCTGAGGGTAGTTTCAAATAACTGCCGTAAATCAGATTTCTTTATGATATGACGCCATATGAACTTACTCGCTACTCTGTGTCACCGAATACTCTGACAATTAGTTGTAAGCGTTCAGCATGTGATTACTTAACCAACTCTGCCTTGACTTAATTGCCAGTCCTTAAGATTCCCTTTCACTCATGGGGCAATCCTGTCAATTCCATTAAGGAGATTACAGGAGGAATCAGACTGACCCGGAGTACCCAAACAGACAGGGAAAGCATTTCAGCAGACTACATCATCAAGACAGCTAATGTAAAAAGGGGGGAAAGCCTGTAAATAGATGATATCTTACCATGGTCAGTTAATGAACAATGCTCTCTAAACGTAGTTCTTATGTACAACAAATAGGATGAAGTTATATTTAAAAAGTTATTTTTAAAAGACTATTAAAACTGATTAAATAACACGTAATTATCATCATATTATTTTATTTATCCAAAATATTATTTACATAAAAAAACATAGTGAGTGTTATATGTTGTGATGCCCAAATTCACTTGAAGTATTTCACTCAAGCGCTTTATTTTTATTTATTTAGACAAAATACATTATTCGGTAACACTTCATAATAAGGTTCATAAGTTAATGTTAATTAAATCATTAATATAAAAAAAAAAACAATAGATTTGTAACAGTATTTATTTATTCATCTTTGTTAACATTCATTATTAAAAGTACAATTATTCATCACTAAGAAAAAGATTATTGAACTTACTACATATTTTTAAGGTAAGTGGTTGCAATCAATTTATTTTAGCTACATTCTAACAAACATTTAGTTGACTTACTGTCAACATATATATATATATATATATATATATATATATATATATATATATATATATATATATATATAAAATGTAGCTAAAATAAATTGTTTGCAATCACTTACCTTAAAAAAATGTATCTTTTTTTCAGAGTAGTTCATGTTAGCTCAGATCCATCAATTAATATTAACAGATAAAACTAGATGATGTTAACTAATGTAGTTAAGTAACGTTAACAAATGGAGCCTTACTGTAAAGTCTTAATATATTTATATTTACATTTTAAATATCTCAAATATTTAAATAATTTATAAATGTTTTTGTATTATTAAAATAGCATCTATAGCTATTAAAATAAGAAATTAAAATAAGAAATTTCCTATTAAAAACAAAACAAAACAAAAAACAACTAAGCCATTTATCAGTTATCATTGTATTGTTAAGCAGACTTTTAATATCCATACATCCCTAGAAACATCAAACATCTTGTTCCATCCATCAAATACACCAAATGTGGGAGAGTGAGCTTATAACTCAAAACGTTGACATTGCAACATTGAAAAACCTTTCATTTAAACTGTGCTGTACAGAAATGCCCTCATTAGTCTGTCACCAGCCCTGAAAGTGGCGTCTAAAATATCTCAAAATACTGCAAGCTGAGGTCAGTTGAAAAGGTGTTGGAGAAGGTTTTGCTCAGAAATGTTTCTAAAAAGACCTGCCGCCCCAGCCGCCAACAGGATGGATCCTTTCTGGCACCACAGTGACACACTCCACCAACAACACATGTACGGTCATATATACAAGTCCATGGCAGTTGACTCAGGCAGACTTTTGTGACTTAAGTACAGTGTGCTGACAGTGCAGGGGCTTCAGCGACTGAATTTAGCTCAGGGAACAACCGGGCTCTTATTTCTAACACCCAGTCCAAGAAAGAGCCAAACGACTAAATATCAGTTGGCTCAGTTTCTAAATGGGTCAGACAAGCTACTGTACCTGATGCCATCTCAATTGAGTTCACTCTCAAACAGGTTATGCCAGATTTTTTCTCAATCTTCAAACTGTCTGAAGATGCCAAATAGATGTAACAAGCCAACTGTCAACTGTCGAAAGTAATTTCCTCAATTTCATTTCTGTGGACTTAAAAGGATGCAGAGGACCAATCTGCTATTTCAAGAACCAGCTTGTATTAATAGAGACATGGTTATCAGTTATCACATAAAACAAGGTGCACCCAAATGTGCAAACTTCTTCATTAAATAAGGAGTCAAAGAGATTAAATAACAGGAGTAAGTTCAATTCAACAAACTCTCATCACCTGCAAAACACGTCCACCAAGCTTTTCTTTCCAGTCTGCCGTTTGAGATGACATATTATCAACAGCCAAACAAGCTCTCAGAAACTAGAGATAAAAAGCCTTAATTTCAACTGAATTGGGGTACAAACAAAATACAGAATTGCATTAAAGGTAGGGACGCAAATGAAATTCAATTAAATTATTTGATTCTTTGCAGGGAACTTGACTGACAGGTGATCCTTGTTCAAAAATTCTTAAAATGTCAAATGCCTTAAAGGAAGATAGAGAAGAAGGATAGAATGAACGACCGACCAACCGACAGACAGACAGACAGACAGACAGACAGACAGGATTGGACATCGGGATGAGTCCAAAAAGAAAATGGTATTGGGTCTCCGAAATCCAAAGTAAAAGAGAACTGCCTGTGAGCATCACACTATGTTTAGTCTTTCAGAGAGTGGAGCTTCAACACTAAATCAACATGCATGAGCCAAAAATATCATGCCTAAATTTGGTAGGATCAAAAAACCCTGCTGCTAAACTTGTTGTTCTGTTTTTACTTTAGCTCTAGAGGCCTGTATATGGTAAAACAAAGAAACAGATTGGCATAAACACCATAAATACAGCCTGCAGTCGATATCTATTAACATTAATGAGCTCAACTTATCCAGCCTTCAATAACAATGGGTACTTACAAACTAATGCACTCATTAAAAGCAGGCTAAACAGGTCTTTACCATGGCACAGGGCCCTTACATCTTGTGAGCTCCTGTTAAGAACTATTGTGAGGCAGGAATCGCCCCACCTGGACCTGTCTCATCATGTGACTTCAGGAAACAAGCTGTCAAGCCTAAGAGGACATCCTGCCCAGCTATTTAAACAATATACAAATCTAATTCTTTCATTAGAAGATTAAAGTATTACCTAATGGGCCATAGTGTCTGGTC
This sequence comes from Carassius gibelio, assembly GCF_023724105.1. NCBI lineage: Eukaryota > Metazoa > Chordata > Actinopteri > Cypriniformes > Cyprinidae > Carassius > Carassius gibelio. The sequence continues at coordinate 18,295,120 of NC_068416.1, read as the reverse complement.
TGTTTTACAGGATTTCCCGGTAAAACGTTAAAGTTGCTTTGCAATGATTTTTATCATAGAAAGTGCTATACAAATAACTTTGAATTGAACTTTGAATTGAATTTAACATCAAACAGGAGATTTTCAGCATTTTCAAAAAGTAACAAGGCAGCTTCAGTAAAACAACATTGAACTGCAGTCATATGAGATGTTGTCAGGCCATGCAGTATGTCAGTAAAAAAAAAAAAAAAAAAAAATATATATATATATATATTTAATGACAGCACCATTTTTTAGCAACAATAAATCATAACTTGAAACCTTTTCAGAATAAGCACAATGTAATGCACAAACGATATACTACTGTCATGCATTGATCATTTTAAAATGCAATGATATTCAGACACTTTAAGTGACTGCATACATTTCATCGAGTCATTTTACTTTGTGTTATAATAAAACAGGTTTCTTTTCCAGGAGGTGTGAATTGTGAAACCATTAGAATGCAATGACATATATGAAACTGGGCCTCATTACATTAGCTTGAGCTAATGCTGTCTTTGACTGATATTTGGCAAAAATGAGCATGGTGTGTTCAATGAGGTATATCTTTAACATAAGCCAGCTTAATCTTTAAAATAACACTCAAAATGTGCCTATTTCAACACTGGATATAAACACAACAAATTACAACATACATAAATATCACTCGGCGAGCTCCTTAGAGCTAAGAATAACTGTAGTTTCCCAGAAAGAATTTACGCAAATGTTTTACACTTTCAGGAACTTAGTAGCTTTGTGACGCCTTCATAAATGAAGACGGAAAAGACACCAAGGCCTAGGAGAACCTAACCTATAAATATTTCTGCAATATTTTGTAATTACACTTAATAACCCCAAATTGTCTACAGACACATGAACATGATGCCAAAACAATAATGGCACCTAAGTCTAAGAGGGTGCAAAACTACAGAATACAAGACCCCCAAGAATATTTACACATTTATAAAAAAGCATTATTTTTATTCTCCATATAATTTTTTTTTTTTTTTTTAAATATACTGGAATCTAGGTTACTATATATGCCAGTGGCTGCTGCACCTAATCTGCATCCCATGAAGAAAGGCATATGATGTTACCATGGTGACCCTGTCTGTGTTCTCAGCAGCGGAGCAGACAGCTCAAGCTAATTTGTGTTTCTAGGTGTGGCTTTAACCCCAGTGAGACCACCCCCCTCTCTCTTGTTATGGCCAGCCATGCTCATTCTTTGTTTAGCCTAGATCCATCCCAAAATGACTTCATTTCACGCTGAATCATCCTTTATTGTATCAGTGTTTGCTTGGCAATAAACCCAGACATACGCCTCCATAGTGACAGCACTGCAAAGATTACCTTATTCATCACTGCAGCATCAATGCTACGGTTTATTTGTTCTGAAATACATGCCTGATTGATTTATTACTGCTTATCAGTGTAAAACTAAAACATTTTAATAAGTCTCTAAAATATTAATTAATGATCTGGTTAACAGCTTGTTTTCCATCATAACACCCCATTCTGAATTATGTTGAAGCAATAGTTCACTCCAAAAAAATGTAACTCTGTCATCATTTACTCACCCTCAGCAGGTCATTCCAAACCTGTATGTATTTATTTATTCTGTGGCACAAGAAAGAATATCTGAACATTTTTGTCCATTTAATAAACGTGAACAGAGTCTAAAGTTGACTGGGTTCTTCTAACTTTAATTGTATGGGCAAATTCAAGAAAACATTCTTCAGAATATCCTTTTTGTGCTCTGCAGAAGACACTAAGTCATACAAGTCTGGAACAATCTGGAATTAGAATTTTTGAGGGAAATATTCCTTAGCATTAATGCAGAAATGTAGTGGCAATAAAAAACATGGTCATAAACTAGTTAGAAACAAGACCTGGAAAGGCTCAGAACACTAACCTGGAAAGGAATGTGGATTGGGGGATCCTCTCTTCAGGCACTTGGAACACAGGACATGCACAGAGTAGTGAAGGCCAGGCCATTCCTGCAGAAGAACATTGAACTCCTCCACTAAGGGAATAATGGCTTGCCAAGCTGTCCAGATATTTGGCAAGGATGCATGGCTGGAAATGGAGAGGGTCTCAGGCTGCAATCTGCTCCGTGAGGGCCGGTAACTCACCATCACAGGCACTTTACCCCGATAGGCAAAGATATGATGCTTTCCATCAGACCGTTGCACCACGTGGCTGTTGATTTGCACGCTATACCGTGCAAAAAGTCCAAGAGGGGTGGAGAAAGGAAACCTGTATTCAATCTGCAGCTGCTCAACTGAGAAGAACTGACCAGGGATCGACGAGCCCCCGCTGGCCGACACCACAGGATGGGGCTCCTCATTGCTGACCTGACTGGGAAATTTATACCAGACGGTGGCCCCATTAAGCGGCTTGCTGCGAGGTTTGTTGACACAGTAGCAGACGCCCATCTTTTCCAGCAGTTCCATGATCAGGTGCAAGTCCTGCTGTGTCTGGACCAGGGGCTTAAGCAGCAATCGAATCACATTTGATGGCAGTAAGCCGTGCAACAGAAACCCCTCCACGTGGCCGTGCATCTCCATAGACCTGGCGCCATCTCCATCGTCTCCTTCAGCCTGCAGTTTCTCAAGCATTGCAGCGAGGTCTCTCTGGAAAAACACATTCAAGATGGCGATAAACCGGGGGAGATTGTGGAAGACGTATTCCTTCAACGTCGAGCTGTCTTCAAAGTACAAAAGTTTACCGCTCTCATGTAGGTACGAGAGCGCGCTTTGCAGGCGGTCCTCCGTCAGCCCAGCCTGAAGGCCAAACCGGGCCGAATCCCACCAGGAAAGCCATAAATCCTGTGGCTTAAAATGCAGTTCTTCAAGCATCTGCCACGACTTTGGCAGGACTCTGTGGAGATTGGGGAAAATCTCCCTGTGATCTGCCACAGACATGAGCTTCTCTTTCAAATGCGGGATGTTTCTTTGAGCCACCATGCAGCTGACGCAAATCACCGGAGAGAGGATTTGTAGGCGATTGTTGAGCATGTATTGCAACTGAGACTTTTTCCGTCGTAAGTTTTTATCTGTGACCCCATAAAACAGAACATGGGGGCTAGAAGTCCGAACGTCGTAACCTTGCTCAAGGGCTTCGTCGACCTGCAGGGCAAGCACTTGTAGGCATTCAGTGTCCGTTTTTTCCTGAAGCGAAATCTGTCTGTGAATATCCAGGCACTTTTCTTCAACCTCAATCTCTTCACATAAGTCACTGTGGGTGCCTACAATGCACACAACTGCGTGTGGCACCTTAGCACTGAGCAGGTGGAGGAAACTGCCAACATGGGAATAGAAGCTCTTTGATGTATACAATTTCAGATTCACCACCAAAACATAAAGTGCTCCGGGAGACAAGAAAAAGGGTTTGATAAGATCATAGTTCTGCTTACCAGATAAATCATATACAATGAATGTAAGACTCCGATCTGCATCCGCTACCCAGTTCGTCACGTCAATACCCCTACATCCAATGGCCATCTTGGCATCTGACGGTTTGTTGACAATGCACTGCCTGAGTGTGGTTTTCCCTGCATTTCTCTGGCCCATCAAAACCAGTTTAAGCCTGGGTTTGACAGCAGGCTGGGAATGTGCAAGCTCCTTCTGATAGGCAGCTATGTAGGGGATCCCCTTCATGCACACTTCATACGGAGGCTGAATGAGAGGATTATCCTTCACCTTCCAGATGTTGACTTTGGCAAGTTTTCCAAAATTGTCTGGGAGGATGGCAATTTGGTTACCCTGTAAAACCAGCTCCTCCAATCTCCCTAGCTCTACAATAGAGTCAGGGAGAAACGTTATGCTATTATTGTCCAACCACAAATTAGCAAGATTGCACAGCTGTCCTATCTCCTCAGGGAGGAATGTCAGTTTATTCCGGCTTAAATACAACTCCTCCAAACTGGCGAGTTTGATGATAACCTGAGGAAAATGTTCGAAAGAATTTGAGGAGAGATTGAGCATTTTCAGTTTCAGCAGTTTCCCAAACGACTGCGGCAGGCTTGTGAGGAAATTATTATCAAGCATCAGGCTCTCCAAGTTCTGCAGCTCACAAAATGTTTCAGGCAAAAACGAGAGATGAGTGCTGCTGAGCCACAAGATTTTAATAGATTGGAGCATCATGATGTTTCCCGGAAGACCTTCTAGTTTATTTCCAGAGCAGTCAAGCTCCTCTAGATCAGTAAGGGCAAGTATTTCAGAAGGGAAACGCTGTAGCTTGTTATGATCCACATCGAGCGTTCTGAGCTTCCTGAGCTGTGAAAAGGTCCTGGGGAAATCATGCAGCTCATTGAAGCTGATGTCAAGCTCCTCCAGACTTTGCAAAGTCCCAATCTGAGATGGCAGGTGTTGGATTTTGTTATGACAGATGCACAACTTTTTAAGCCCCTTGAGAAGATCAATATCTTCTGAAAAGTGGTTCAAGCAGTTGTGACTGATATCTAATTCAACCAGCTGACTAAGTTGAAATACTGCAGTGGGGACTGTTGCAAACTTGTTCCTTCGAAGAATGAGGATGCGAAGTCTGGTTAGGGTTGAGCCCAGTCCCTCTGGAAGCTCTTGAAGGGAGTTGTTTCCCAGATTGAGGACCTCGATCTCCTTTATGTCCTCGGGTAATGTAATTTCTTGGCAGTTTTTGGTGCTGAGAGTCAGCTGTCTCAGATTGCTCCTCAGCTTCCTGGAGCGCAAAGCAGCATCCCTCCATAATCTAGCTGTCTTCAGGTTATTCTCCTCAGCCATCGTATCGAAGCCGTCCTCCTCCTTGTTCTCATTGAGCACAGTGATCAATCACTTGGGCAGCATAGTGTCGCTTTATCTTGCTTTATCGATTCGTGTACTCCGCCCAAAAATCCAGATGAAACCAACATTTAGACAATGCCGATTTCATCTTTATCCGAAAATATGCAGTTCCGTTCAATCGCATTCAGGAAAACAGGGCTGGGCTGCGTTCTTTCACGCATCCTCTTCATCTGCGCTATCGACCGCAGGATAAAAACCACACGCGCGCATCAAAACTCGCATCAGCCCAGTGTGCGAGACTGGCAATTCCGGCAGCGCCTCCTCTGATATCACATGAGAGAGAAAAATCTAAGACATATCCAGTGAGTTGGAATGAAAGAAGGGCAGTGGCGGCTGCTGTAGTCTTTCCTCGTGTGTCTCCGCCTATTCTCTGCGCATGCAGCCAGCAGTGAATGTTCACAGGAGCAGCACTGCGTCAAAGCCCCACCTTCTCTACGCGCCGGCGACGCAACGCTCGCATAAACAAAAGCCTTGATTGGTCAGTTGGGTGGTGACGAAGCACGCGTCGCGTATTAACAGCGTTTGTCTAGTAGCGTCGCGTTCAGGGATATGGGATGTGAAAGTAACTTCGTTTCTATAGTTTCGGTTTAACTAACACTATTTAACATCATAGAACTGTGCGCCGTCCAAAATGTAAATAATAACTTCCTTCCAAAACATCGCGCGAAGACAGACAGCTGAATACTGTTTGCCTATGATTTGAAAGGGACTTTAGTCTTTGTACACAAGACCTGGAAACAAATACAAAATACATAAGAGAAACACAAATCAAATTCATGCCAATTAGTCCGCCTGTCTCCTTGTTGGCTTTATTGATGGTGGACTTTGTGTTGCTTACGATTATAAAAAAAAAAATAATAATAATAATGAAAATGTTTTTGATGCCATCTGCTGGACACTTTCTAAACTAATATCTAATCAGATAAACAGAAATATTAACATTAAAAAGAGAAATAGCATAATTATTTTCACTAACAATTTTTTTTACAACAACGTCAGTACATTAGAATGATCATGACTGTGTGTTAACATACACTTGATTGTCGAAATCTCGATTATTGCATGGCCTTGGAAAATTATATATGGTGGCCAGAAACAGAGTAAACTTTGTGTTGACAAGTCCTGTTGCAATACTAAAACATATCTAAACATTGCATAGATTATAACGGTGCAAAGAACCCAATAAGAAAAAAAAGTAGTACACTTGAAAATCAGATCTAAATATGAATAGCATAAAGTTATATCTCTTAAAATAATATTGTACAGAGGCATCATAAAAAATGTTTATTGACAAAATAATACAAATTGAGTTTTTCATTGGATGTGCAACATGAATTAAGAAAAGCAATGCAAAGTAGTATTGCAAGTATTAATCGCTAACCATCAGTTAGACTTAAAACTACTGTTTTCAGCTTATCAGGAGCAATTTCAAAATACAGTACATAAACTCAATTTTCAGTAAATCCATTGATCTGCTATAGTGCAAATATGGTGTACACATTTCAGGATTAATTTTAAGAAAACCCACATTAGTTACTCTCATTTAACTTACATTTACATGGAGACAGGTTCTCATATTTGACCAGACAAAGCAATGTTATTTCTGTGAGAGAGGCTTTAAATTATCCTTTCAGTCTCTTTTTGGGGGGTTTGAGGTGCTGGGGCTCCTTCAATAGGGGCAGAGATAGGCACGCTCCGTGGTTCTCCTGAATGCAAGCACTCATTCACCCGCAGCTGACAGCCGTCCTTCAGCATGTAGATGGCAATTCTGGCAATGTTGCGGGAGTCATCTAGACCACAGTGGGGACGTCCGTCATACTGCATTCCAAGATTCTCCAGCATGCAGATTAGTTTCGTCTGAGTTCGAGGAACCTGTGAGAAACAAGCATGAGACACATGAAAACATCAGTATTTGTTCAAACTTAATACTCCAAAGCCAACTTTTTAACGGATCAGATACTCATCTTATCCCAATTCATTTTTGTACAATTTAGATATCAAGATCCTTTTTTTCTTTTAGATTTTCTTTATTTCATAAGGAATCATAAGAAAATTGAACAAGAAAACAAACCTTATAAAAGTTTCCATAAGACTTTCTGATATTGATCCATTTTCTGGCGAACTGTGGGTATCTGATGCAACTCAGTTTACACTGGGTATGAAGAAATTTCCCCATGTCCCATGACCTACACAAACAAGAGAGTGAGCTGTACATTCTATTGAATTTCATTAGCCATGCTTAAAGTGTCTGGTTAATCCTTACCCATCTGTCAAAAATGTATATTTGTACTTTGTGCCAAGTTCTTTTTCCTGTAGCCAAGAAACTGCTCGCTTTAGAACCTGATGGAATGTTTCTGCCTCATCCACCATTTTCTAAAAATAAATAAATAAAAATTAAGAATTAAAAATTGCTTGAGCAATTGCTTTCCATTTAATTTTAGACTAAAAACTTAGATACACTACCATTCAAAGGTTTGGGGTCAGTAATATATATATATATATATATATATATATATATATATATATATATATTTTAGAAGGCTCTGTATGCATTTATTTGATTGAAATTAGGGATGCAACGATACAATTCTTTTAGAATTGAGCCGATACCGAAAAATTCGGAGTATCTGCCGATACCGATCCAATAACCTTTTTTTTTTTTTTTTTATCAATGCAGAATTTCTATTATTCTCGTGTTGACATGATCATCTATCTTTTGTGTGTTAAACACAATCTACTACATACAGACAACTTAATTTTAATGAAAAATAGCAAATGAAAATTTTATCTATTGTTCTAAAATACATTCATGAAAAAAATAAGTATACACATTTATACAGAAATCTAAAAGACTTCTTTTATACATCTTAAATTGTTATTTAATTCGATATGCAGATCATAAATCTTACCTGTGTGATTCCAGTAAGTTTAACACAAAACTCCGAGAGCTGTGGGTTCACCACTGGCTTCACATACTCCTGAAATGAGTCTACCTGTGATGACAGGAATGAAATTACAAACAAAATACAAATTTAAAAAAAAATAATGAAAAAAGTGTTAGATGTAAGTGTTAAGATCAGTTCATGGGCTTAACAATCACTGTGGCTTTGCTCAAATCTATAATGATTCATTTTGGCACAAATTAAAATCTTTCTTTTCCACAACTAGCAGATCAATGCTTAAACAGTTAACTCTAAATGTTTGCCTGGCCAGAATCAAGCACACATGTTCCAGACTGTTCCCTCACCAACTCACAATCTCCAAGGTGTGCATGTCGATCAGCACCATGGGAAACTCAATGATTTCATGCAGGTAGTCAGGTGGGTTATTCTCTTCGCACGTTGCTTCAAAATCTACCACACAGATGTAGTCAAAATATGTATCAGTGCTCCCATTTGCAGCAGCTGAATGCATCAGTTTTTGCTTTTTGTAGTAACTTTTTAGGCGCTTCCTCAGGACATCCTTAACTCCCCTGAAAAGAGACAAACTGTATGTGTGAATCTGGAGTAACTGGCAGGTAAGATGAATGTAAATAAATAAATACAATAAAAGCTCTCAGTACCGCGTGTCAAGCTTCAGCTCAGCACATTTTGCACGCAGCTCATCTTTATTCATTCGGTTGATGGTGCCATTTTCCACTGCGATCTCTTTATACACCGGATCACTGAAATCTCCTTGTTTCGGGGATGAAGGCTTCTGTTTCTCATTTTTTTCACATGAAGTCTTAATGTAAAACAGGGAAATAAAACATTGTTTAGTGTTAGTGTTGTTTCATCTTTATGCGTTTATGCATTTGTTTCAGATTTGAATCACTTGCTCACCAATGGATCTTATGCAGTGAATGAGTGCCATCAGAATGAAAGTTCAAACATTTGATACAAACTTCACAATAATCCACACAACTCCAGTCCATCAATTAATGCCTTGTGAAGTAATATGCTTCAAGTTTCTAGTGAATAAATGCATAATTTTTCCAGTGGAGAAAAAAGTAATCTCTTCTGAATCAGGAGAGAAATATACTGTACACCGATCAAGCAACGTTTACAACTGAAAACATTCCAAGAATAGAGCTAAACAAATATCAGTGGGCTTTTTCACTGGAAGAAGCAATACAATGGACTGTGAAGCGATGATATGAAGTCAAAACACATCTTAATGATGGATTTGTTTACATCAAACAACAGCTTTTCACTTCACAAGACATTAAATAATGGACTTGACCTGTGTGGATTAGTACTTAAATTGCAGTTTGAACTCTTATTCTGATGGCACCCATTCACTGCAGAGGATTCACTGGTGAGCAACAAGAAACAAACTTGTTTATATTTTGAATATTTAGAGGGTTAAAAATGTAAGAATTTATATTTGAGATGAATCACTCTAAAACAGTTAAATATAAGTAAATAATACATATTTCTACTAAATATGAGTCAAAACAACACCTAACATAAGACAACACACTGCGAAGTATTACAGCAATCATACATGGGAGAAATTTTATATGACTCAGCTTGTTAAAATCACAACATGGTCACTGGTTTTTGATAACGAGACTTTTAACTAATTTACCATAATAAGTAACGTTATTTGACCTGTAATATAAATGATGGTGATTGAAACTCTCACAAAACGTGAAATAGTAGGAACTCATTATTTAGCCAGAGCTAACTGTATAACATTAATCTAGCAATGTTACTGACCGTGTGTTAAAACACTCACATTAGCGCAGCATTCCTCCTCTTCATCTTTCTCAGACGTCGAAGTCTTATTCACAGACTGACCGGTCTTCTTCTGGGACTCCATCTGTTTTGATTATTTAGTTAATTTCATAAACACTCACGTGAACGTTATATCTGGTTTGGCGCGTTCACGCTCAGTGTCTCTTATTTAATCCGCTCCGGGCGAATTATTACAATCCTAATGATTGTCTATATTTCTCAAGTTTCTTTTTTGTACATTGTATTATAATTATCCCCTATTTGCAAAGAATTATACTTCTGGTTAGCTGCTGTTATTTAAACGTGAACCAAATAACAAACGCGGTCTCTGACGCTTCAACGTACACAGGAAGTTGTCATTGAAAGGTCGAACAATTGTAGAATAAAAGACCCATCAATTTTATTTATTTTTACTTAGCTTTGTTACAAGCGTATTAATGGTTATATTGTTAATGTACTCGTTCTAACATACATATTAAACCCCCCGTCAGAAAATTCCAAAATAAATATCCTCTCAAAGTGTGTAATTTGTGTGTAACATTCTTATTGTTTATGTACTCGTTCTAACATACATATTAAATTCCCCTTCAGAAAATTCCAAAATAAATATCCTCTCAAAGTGTGTAATTTGTGTGTAACATTCTTCTGAGGATAATCAATCCGCATGGACAACTATACACCAAGTAACAATTGCAATAATATAAAAAATAAAATAAAAACATTCTCCATGATGTTGCTATTTACGTTATTATCTGTAAATGAGGACAAGTCAAATAAATATGTTTTGCTCCAATACTTTATTTGAAGTTTTCAATGACAATGAACATTTAAAACATTGCATTAAAATGCAGAAAATAAACACACCTAATACCATTGAGAGAACATTTCTTTTAACAATGTCTTTAAAGTGGTTCTGGCAAACCCGTATTCACACTCAAACAATGCTATTTAAAATGGGTGACAAGAAGTTAAAGAACAAATTAAAGTGCCTACATTACCTTGAACAAATGATACACATTACTTATTAACTTGCATCACTAATAGCATCATCATCTAGTAGTGCAGTCAATCACAGTGAGAATCAGTCATAGTCAATTAAAATACAGAAATGTAAATACTTTTAGGGTTTTACATTAAAAATGAGCTGTTCGGGAAAGAACAAAAACATATGAAAGAATTTGTATACAGATATCCAGGTGGAGTACAATTCCGGTCTCACATTTTTTGGGGGAAAATCACTGACTTTTTGGGTCATTCCGTCTTCTCTCTTAGCAAGGTTTTTCAGATGAAAACCATTTGCTGCTCACAAGAATTTAAGTCAAAATTTTATGATCATGATTTACAGTTTAGCAAATATACTGGCCAGCAGATTTACTTAGACGTAATTAATTTACATTGAATAATTTTATAAAGGTCCACACAAATCCATACAAACCCAAAATCAACCTTGAACACTTTCACATAACCTGTACAGAAACGAGCATTAATGCATTTGACAGGCACTGAAAAAACAAAAAAAACAAAAAACAAATTGACCCTCATAATTACATTCCTACAACACCAGGAACACTATTTTTTTTTTAAAAAACAATTCATTCAATCCAATATTATTGACGATAAATATCTCAAGTGTCCATATGGCTTCACGGTCCAACAGGTCCTTGATCAAAGAACAACGTGTTTTTTAAGGAGACATTTATCACAATGGATGTGTGTGCAGGATAAAGTGTCCCAAAAGCAGATTCTTAGTAATATGGACCAATGTCTTCATATCCAGCGTAGCTTGGCCAATTGGGAAAGATTCCACGTGAGCATCTGGGGCTGCCGTATCGGTCAAAAAGAACGTCCCAGTCGCTCACATCATATCGCTGATGGTCAGCCATAGTGTCATTTGAACTCTTCTTTAGTGCGGATTGAACAATTCTGTAATTCTTTCCTTGGTTGTTGTCCCAGAGCGTTACGCCATTGACCTCGTAGCAAACGGCAAACTCGATGCGTTCGTGTGGAGGCACCTGATCAGGCAAAGAAGCTTCGAATGAAAAGGTGTCACGGTTTGAGCCGGTGTAAGTGTCCTTGATGTACTGGCATTCTATGTCCGTGTGACTTTTCCAAGTGTCAAACGTAATGCGAAGCTTAACGGACTTCTCAAAGGAAAGGTTTTTGACTTTGACCGTCCCTGCTATCGATTTTTCCTTAAGCATGCAGTGTTCGAGGCAGACGTTTTCATTCTCTATACGTTGACGGAACTTTAAGTAATCTGCAGACGGCTGGTCAAAGTCGAGGGTTAGCTTGTCCTTCGCTTCTGGCAGAGTCACAGAAGAGCTAAAAAACGGCACAACGCTGGTTGGGATGTCAATAGGGTCATCAAATTCAGAAAAGACCTTAACCATCGTCAGGGCGAGGCCCTTGTGATCAGCAAAAGATACACGTTTTTTGTCCCTGTTAGGTATCGTTATGGGTGCGCTGGCACCATTCGACTCTGGCTGCTCCCTCGGAGAGCCGAAACTGAGTTTGGTACTTTGACATCGGTGCAAACACGGTCGCAAGGGCCTACTGTATTTAGACACCCTCAGGTTCAGGAACTCTTCTTTTGTCAGATAAATCGGCATGGCGAGTTCAATCGGCATGGTGGGTTCGTTGGGACGGCAGCCACTTTCACTGAAAATGCAGAAGTGTGTATTAATAACCACATTACTACAGTGAGAAATGTCTGTTCTGGTCTGTGAATGTTGGTTGAAAGCCAATGAAATCTTCCAATATTTGACTAATTCAAATTTCTCACTCGTGCTTTAATACAGCACAGCATGAAATCCTTAACATATACACTCCGTTTAATTTTTTTTTATTCATTATGCACAGTAAAAAGGGCTTAATATAGACTCAGAATCAAATAATTAAACATTAAGCAAAAGATTGCAGTAAGTGAGACGGTCAAACAAGTTTATCTAAGCTGCAGGTCAGGGGGAGGGGATATGTAGCCTGCATATGGAGAACCAAAGAGACTGGACAACAAAAGATATTGGGCACCCTCTAGTGTTCATTTGTAAAACACTTCATTCAAAATCATTGAATGACAATAATCCTAATCTTTACAACAAAGAACTTTATTTTTAGATGAGATACTATCTATCGGAAAAACAAACAAAATAATTAATTTTCAGACTGGCAAGTATTGTAACAAGGGGTGAGCTTTAACACTAGAAGTTTAACCAAGGAATGTCAATCAAACTCGGTTCCTGTAGGACCAAAGCATTGCAGAATTCAGCTCCAACTCTAATTACTCACCTCTGAACCTGCAAACCAATGTCTTTGGGATTACCTGAAAACTAAAGGCTGGAGCAATTTTGAGCTAAGCTCCACAGGACTGTGGCCTTCCAGGAGCTGAGTTTAACATCCCTGTTTTAACCAATTATAGAAAGTAGTTATATAAATGACTACTGCAGACAAGCAGCAGCCACCTAAGGTGACAGTAGATCAGGGTTTCTCAAATCTAGTGCCATGCAGAGTTCATCTAAACCCCAGATCAAACTCTAGTGATCCTGAAGACCTTGATTATTTGGTTCAAGAGTGTTTGATCAGGGTTGAAGCTCAACTACGCAGGGCACCGGCCCTCCAAGCCAAGACCTGCAAACCCTGTAGTAGATGTTGCAATATGGTTTAATAATTATAGGTTTACAGGGCAAAATAGAATTGCTATATAACTTGCAAAAGCTTTTCATTTGTATGAAAATTTGCTAAAAATTTAATGGCTGAGGAGATAGGGAGGATTGACAACTTTGACAACACTATTTTACAGCTTACTTCCACTGGTCCCATATGGATTGTATCGCGCTGGCCTCTATTTGCCACAATAGTTGCAATAACTAACCCGTACAAAGTTTTTTATTTTTTTAATTCAGTTTTAAAATATTTTAAAATCTTTCCACAAGTAAATACTGTTACTATGCCATACCATAATAATCTCATGGACACAATTCATAACCTCTAGCAGTGTGTTTGGTTGGAACAACAGCACTCGTTGTAATTTTACATTCATTTACACAACGTATAAATAAGCGATAGGTTTCACAAAACAACTTTAGTTTGCAGAATAGCAAATTCTGAGGATACAATTTAAAAAGTCTTAGACAAAAAAAGCTCCCAAAATCTTACCCTCTAGCTTGTTATCGAGGAACAATGAAACATTGTTCCGGTCGGTCTGGCGCGAGAACGATTCGATTAAAAATGAATATTGTCATTTGAAATAATAGGCAATCGCAATTAGCTTTAGAAACAAATGGTTTCGCACCTGTTGGAGCTCATTTTTAGTTGCTACTTTAGCCCAGGTCCAACATATCATCACGCTTTATCATACCTCGCCTTCGTTTTGATCAACATCTCCTCTCGTAATCTTTAATCTTTTTTTAATCCCAATGTTATGCAAAATTGCTTTCCTTTTCCATATATATATAAAAAAAACTTCAAGCTTAATATCATTTTTCGTTCTGCGTCATGCTCTTCCTGGTTTGCAGACGTTTCCCTGGGCACGAACGTGTTTAATAAAAGTTTCCTCCCTCCCTTAGATTAAAAATCCCTGCGTGCCTGAACACGAATCAACTCAGTCCTCTTCAAAATTAAAATTGATCATCAAACTGAGAGCATAAATTCATGCATACCTGCGTCACGACATTTGAACTGGACCAAACTCTTTCACCAAGCCCAGTGTCTCGTGTTAGTAAATGCAGCTTCAGCTCAATAGAGTAAAACGCTCGTGCTGCTGATGTGCGTCCGGAATGAGCGAGCCTCCTAGTTGAACCGGCCGGCACCAAAATTACATTTTGGCCGAAGATCACCCCGTGTTCACGTGAACTACCTGTTTGGACCAATCACTGCAGGCTACAGGGGCATGCATGCACCGCATACTGATCAATGGCATGTCACGTGACTGCAAAGACTGGGGGTCAGTAGGCCATGTCTGGAGGCCCCCCTGTGTTTTAAAAATATCCACCACTTTTACTCCCATAAACATGAACCCACTAACTCCTTTCAACGCTTTCACATTCTATGACCAGTGCAGATAATGTTTCAGTTCATTCAGTTCATTAGTTATTCTGGGATTATTGTCTGTGTTAACAATTTTATGTGCATTGAGAATGGAAATGCAAAGGAATGTGTTCAGCACTGTTGTCTTGGAGGGGACAAGCACTCTTGTAACCAATTCCTTTGCTATCTGTGGTTGTTGTCTAGTTTGTTTCATGTGACCTTTTATTACAATTCAGGCTCTTTTTCCTTTAATTTTTCCTGTTTATGTAACACAGTTCTTTCTTTTTTCCTCACAGTTCTAAGAAAAATGTCATAGTAGCACAATATAAACTCAGAATCATTATATAAAAAACTGAATTGTGAGATAAAAAAGTTAGAATTCTGAGAAGAAATGTTTCAGAAAAGTATATACACTTACAATTGAATTGTAGATGTAAAAGATGTAAAACTCAGAATTCATAGGAAAAAAAGGTCTGAGTTGTGAAAGTCGTGAGAAAAAAAGTCACGTTATATAAACTCAGAATTGAGATATATAAACTCACAATTCTGAGAAAAGTCAGAATTGTAAGATAAAATGTGGTATACAGTCAGAATTATCAGAACAAAGTCAGAAATGTGAAATGCAAACCTGAAAGTCTGAATTGAGAGATAAAAAGATGTTTTTTGTTGTTGTTGTTTTTTTGTTTTTATCCCATGATTGTAACATTCATAGTTTTTGGCCATAACTAGCATAAATCAATCTGACTCAAAATAAGTGTCCAACATGCCACATATAGAGGAAGTCAAAGAAACATGAAATGAAAGAAAATACTGACTACTGTCTGTCAACAGCTAAAAAAAAGGTAAATACAGTATTTTGCTCATGTGCATAATTATGTGCATCACCTCAAAGCAACGTTTTGTTCAAACATCCTTTCTCTGCTCCCATTGTGCCACGTGGATCATTTAGTCAACTTAGACTAGGCCTCTAAAATGTATTTCAGAAGCTCAGTTATCAGTCTCTTTGCTATTTGTTATCCTAATGCACATCTAGTCGATATTATACAATTACAAAGCACTTTGTTTTTGCATATGCAGTCAATAAGAGGAACTTCATTCACTTTTTATCTCATAGTGGAAAAGGAGACGTGGGTGATATTTAAGGAACTTAGTGTTTTTTTTTTATCTGTTTATTTCCCTACATTTAAGGCTAAAAATTATTGAATGAGGCAATTTATAAAGTATACATTTATGTATACATTTAACTTTATAGTGGACTTTATTAAGACTCTATTATGTCTTAGTGTTTAAATGTATATACATATATAATTGACCATCATGTCAAATGTGGGATTATTTCACATAAAATTGGAACATTTAAAAAGTCTGAAATTCAGAAGTGCACAAAATCTTAAAAGTGGCATGAGTTTTGAAATAGCAGTTTAGAAAATATATACATATTCTATATTTAATTAAAAGCAACCTGAAGAAATATATATACGTATATATATATATATATATATATATATATATATATATATATATATATATATATATATATAGGAGTCAGAATTATCCTCAGTTTCAGTGTGGAGACATTGGGACACTGTGGTATATCTCATCCTACTGTAGCCACAAATGATGCACAGATATTGCGGAAAATCCACAGATAATTCCAGATACAGTAACACTATAGGGCCAAAAACAGCCATAGTCAGTAGAAAAGGAGAAGCTGTTTTAGGCACATCATGGGTTGTGAAATAGTGAACTAAAACAGACTGTAGAGAAGGTTAACTGGAGAACAGCTGTTAAGGCTTGTTCATTCTGAATCAATAGATAAGACAACTGTACATAAAGGTGACAAGAAGAGGTCAAATGGAGGTCATGCTGCTGTATGCATTATGTTTGATCATGCTTGAAACTAAAGATCCATAAATACACAAAGTCTAAAAGAAAATATGTTTCTAGGTGATGTATTTATTTGCGATTATGCAGTCTAATATCTTTTTTTCTTTCAGATACAGTTCAGAAACATATGCGATAATAAATTGAAGTATTGCGCTTAGAAAAGTATTTTCAGATATGTTTATAGCACTGGATTCTTATGACAGATGATATGACACCTATGCAGAAAGAAAGGCACATCCTTTAAACAAGGGCTACAGGGGTTCATTTGTGAACCTCTGTGATTGACAGAGCAGTGTGCACAGAAATGGAGCAGCTGTAGAACTTCCAGAGCACATTCAATCCTGTGTATATTTGAAACAATTTAACACAATTTCCCCAAAACACTATAAGCATAACAGATTAAGAGAAAGGATTAACTGAAAAAAATCTGTTAAAATTTAAATGTAAAAATTGTGGATATACATATTTTGACTATATTTGAGACTATAGAACTTTTGAGCATGCGGAGAAAATCAAATCGCTTTGTAAACAGTAACGTTGGACTGTCGGTGTGATAAGAGTTCAGTGATTCTCACGTAAACATTGTCATTATGTAACAGGAATCAAACAAACAGAACCTTAGATACTTAATCACAGGTCCATTCTGCGCTAGTGTTTCAGCCTGGACATCCAAATATTTCCAAACAGCTGAGAAAAGGAACTCTGACCTCAGAAGGTCATGACTTTCACTAATATCTGGCAACAGTTAAAACAGACTGTTACTGAGGGGAAATCTGCTGTTTTGTTTTGTCAATTTTGGATAAGTGATGGTCTAGTTTAGTTGACCAGTGAGGGTCAAGGAAATGAGTAACAAAGTTTTTTTTTTTTAAACAGCTGCTTATTCATCCAAGGCAAACTTTGCATTTGATGTTGGAAACAAAGTATATTGATCTGTTAAAAACAAACAGTTTACGTGCTTGACGGATCATAGAACTATTTGAATTCAGTTTTTGAATCACATATTTTACTCATAAACTGTTTTTAAAAGTTTTTTCAGGGATTGGAAGACCAGGGGCCTGTACCATGATGGTAGATTAACAAATTCAGAGTTACAGGACTAGTTTTGAGTTGACAAAACCAAACCTCTCCAATCTGGCTTTGTTGGTACCATGATGCTGATCATCAACTTTCTTTGTCAACTCAGGCTTTGATCCCGAGTTTGTGGAGTGCATGCACATGTATGTGTGACATCACTGGCGAACAGCCAATCACGAGCCTTGCAACACAAAGCAAGTTTGATTTAGTTTTCGCAAGAGACCCATCGATGTTCAAAACTAAAGGTTAAGACATCGAACAATATGACAAATTTAAAAGTCATATGAAAAATAAAGGAGGATAAATAAAATAAATAATCTTGCTCTATCAGTGCAGTGACAAGTGAAACTTGTTATACATATGAAAATATATAGTAATAGAGACATGTACAGGTCAGATTTTTTATTTTTTAAATAGTGCAATATTTTGATACTACAGCTTATTTATATTACATGATCTGTATACATTAATATTTATTCAAAATAAACAATTTATAATAACTGTTAAACTAAATTTGCTTATTTGTGAAAGATAAATAATAATAATATGAATCACAATAATTATATAAATCATAAAATGACTTAGTAATCATCATTAAAGCCAGACTTCCTCTTTCCTTTTTTTTCAGCATTAGTGACCTTTAATTTGGAGCAAGATAAACTGGAGGAGTCACTCTGTGTTTTTTTTCTCACATCTGATTGGTACACCTTCAGTTTGAGATCTCTAACCCAGAACATAACCTGCGTGGAGTGTAAGTTACTATGGCAATGAATGCCGCTAAAAGCCAAGCCACTTACATGGTACCTAAAACCCAGGATTGGTGCAAACTAACCTGCAATGACCTGGCTAGCCAGATAATCTAGCTTCATGGTACAGGCCCCAGCAAACCATTAGTTTTTTTTCCCCTCAGTAAACTATTTTATTCTGCTTTCTGTTGACTTTAACATTTAGAAAGATTTACTTACATAACATTTAATTTACATACATAATTTACATAAACATACATAATTTATTTGTCGTTTTATTTTCAGAAAAATATATTTCTGCCTGTTTATTTGTCTTTTTTGTTTGATTTAATTTATTTATTTGTTTATTTCTTTGATAATACCAAGCCTCGCCTGAATTTTATTGGCTGAAACTGTGGTACCATGGTAAAAAGACACAGATAGCAAAAAATATTATTTGTCCGTTTAGGTAATTTGCAAGCGGAAGTTTTACTCTGACACTTCCCGGAAGTTCTCCCCGAATGTTTTCGCTGCCAGAGGGGGATTTGAGTGCGAAAATGGCGACGTCTCGTCGCACTTCCCAGCAGCAACAACAACAAAACTTATCCTCCCCACCAAGACCCGACCCCAGTCTCCTTACTCCTCCAGAGTCCCCCTCAGACACCGGCGGCTCCGCGGCTGGCGAGAGGCCGGAAAGCATCGGTGATCCAGATATCGCTGCTGAAGTCCCCGCTCCGCTCCTCAGCACCAGCAGCAGTAGCTCCAGCTCGAGCAGCGCTAGCTCGTCTACCACCGGCGGGGGCAGTAGTGCGGCCTCCACTCCCGACTCCGGTAGTGCCAGTCCTGGAGGCAGCGTCTGCGGGACGAGTGGGGCTTTCAGGGAGCTGTTTGAGGCCTGCAGGAATGGGGACGTGTCTCGGGTGAAGAGGCTGGTGGATTCGGTCAATGTAAACGCTAAGGACATGGCCGGGCGCAAGTCCACCCCGCTTCACTTCGCTGCAGGTAAATTAAATGCGAATAAGATATATATATATATATATATATTGCGATTTTCGACCTGGAAAGCAGCCAGGTAACTTAGTCGGTTTAAGTCGCTAAATAAACAGTAAGATAGGGTTTAAAGGACATGGGGAATAAAGTAAAGTTTACAGGACAATCATGCAACATATTAGGTTAGTAGAAAGTTAACCACTCTGCGAGCTATTGGTCTGCTCGTGTTTGTTTTCGTTTGATGCGTTGCCGAAAGTGAATAAAGTTCGACATAGAGACTGAATGAACCGCGGTGAACCGGGAGTTGATCGATAAAAGTAATAAACATTGTTTTAAAGCTGCAGTTTGTGCTCGAATGTTCAAAATTAGTGTTTAAGTTACTTTGCTTCGCGTAATTGTACCATAAACTGAAACCGGACTATCGCATGCTTGTGATCCTCCACAGCTGTCAAAACACTTAATACACGAAATGAATGTAGTAAATGTTGTGTTTGTGCTGAAGAAAAATTCTAGCATTGTTATAAAGATAATATGCATCTAATCGTCACAATATCTCCAGTGTTTGGAAGGTCACTTTGAAAATATAATAAGTTACAGTTTTTAAGTTACCCTATTTAAAATGTAATAAGAAGTGAAACTATTTCATTTGCCGGTACTTTATTAATGTAACTGAATACTTTTTGATTACTTTTCTAAATTTGATAAAGCTGGCAGGGTTAACCTTACAGTAGTACCCAACACTGATAACTGACAAATTTTAAAATTCTTCTTGACTTAAAGATTATGATCATTTAATTTTAAAGCACAGTCACTACAAAATCAGACTTTAGCACCTAAATTAAATCTTTGCATGGCTATGACAGGAAACACTGGCATCTAATGATGCTTGGGAAAAAAAACTAATAATCTTAAAAAATAAGTCTCATATTTTCAAGCAGCCAATGCAATTTAGAAAAAGAAAGCAATCAAATCTGTGTGCGTGTGTGTGAAAATATTCATTTGTAACCCCCTTTGTAATTGTTAACATTTTCATAAGTGACTTTAATTTAATTAAATTTTGTTTACAACTGATTGCCTTTAAATTTATTTTGTAATTAAATTACATATGTCCATTACATGTAACTATTACTCCCAAAAAAATGATTATAACAACATTATTTAGTGTTTCCGCAGTCATAGTAAAACTGGAACGATAAAACAACATTTTCCAAATGAATGAAATGTCAACATTTCTATATCGATATCTTAATTTTCTGCTCAACTAAAAATTGCTCTTTGGAAATGCAGTCACTACAAAATTATTTTTAAAAGTCCTTATCCAAAAATCACAAATGACTGGATGACTTCTTTAAATTGTGTTGATTTTAGTTCATGTGTGGTGATTTATGGGCTGTTTTAAAACAAATAAAGGAGCCATTTGATATGCCCTGCCCTAGCTTCCTGTTTCAGTAGGAAATATGTCCACATAGCAAGGAAAACTGCACTAAATTCCAAGACATTTCATGGGAGATCCACTCACACCAGGACATGACATAGTGTTATTTCTGAAACCTGTTTTCCGTTATATGTGCAAAAATACATTTCTTTTTGGAATAAGCTTGTACTTGAAGGGAAGTTGCATTTTTAAGATGCTAATAATGTCTGTTTTATATCAATAAAGTTATTGAATGATTCTTGTACACATTAATCATCATTGAGCTTTTTTGTTAGACACCGCTTTATTTCCTTCCTCTTCATATCAAGTAGTATTCTCAGTCTGTAACCCAAACCGAAAATAAAGTACTTTTCTGTTGAAACATGTTCTCATATCATGACTCAAATCATAGATAAGATTTGACAGTCGATGGAAAAAACGGCAGCACAAGTGTAGAATGATGTTCTTGCAAGAAATGGCTGAATCGCACGTTGTAAGCAGATTTTTGTCTTGCAGGTTTTGGAAGGAAAGATGTGGTGGAACATCTCTTGCAGACGGGGGCCAATGTGCATACACGAGACGATGGGGGATTGATCCCGCTGCACAACGCCTGTTCCTTCGGTCACGCCGAGGTGGTCAGCTTGTTGCTTTGTCAAGGAGCCGATCCCAATGCTAGAGACAACTGGAATTACACTCCGCTCCATGAAGCCGCCATCAAGGGCAAAATTGATGTATGCATCGGTAAGTTCCTCTTCTTCTGTCTATTCTACAATGGTATATCATGTGAAAAGTTGGCTTGTGCAACCTCCAATGTGTCTGTCGAGTTGCGAACGTTGGTTTGGATTCAGATGGGGCGCCTGCAAGCTTTGTAGTTTGAGGAGACGAATGGTACAATCTCACCTTAGTGAATTCTGAAGATGTATGACTTTAATTTTTCCTGTGTTTTGCCTGAGGAACAGTTCTCAATAAGGGTTAATCATGTGGCATTCTTCTTGATTAGCTGCGGTGACTGACGCTATTACACAGCGCTCAGTCATTAATCAGATCTTTACTGCTTGGTATTCATGAGAAATGTAGCATTGCATCTGAGGGGTGAAGAGGGCCAATAATGCGGCGATGGAATGTCGTTCAACATTTCAGACCTCTGTTTCATGCATCACAATGCGCAGATCATGAAATAATCTGCTTGATGTGCTTCCCACTCTGTGTTTTACGTATTTAGGCTGCAGATTTGTGTCTGAGTTTGTTTCTAAAATGAAAAGGGTATTTTGAATTGTATTGCGTGCGCTTGTGTGTTTTTTGCTTGCATCTGAATTTGCTCAAAAACTAGTCTACTGCTCATGGCAATCTTATCCAGAGTGCCACTTGCTACATTTTCAGCATAATCCAATTAAATGGGGGGAAAATTCCAATTTAAAAACTTTGAGATAAGAATTATCTGCACAATCTCATGGAGAATTCAGAGGCCTCAGGACATGCATGTAATTTCACATCTCTCAATCTGAAAAGATTGAATAAGATGTTCTCTGGCTTTTATCTTTGCACTTGCTCATCAGAAAAAATGATTTTCGAGAACTTTAGACAGGCTGAGTCATTCCATGTACAAGTAGACCTCGCAGTTTTAAACATCAGTCTGGAGTAGCTCATGCTGGAAATAGAACTTTTGTCCTTGAGATATTTCTGATTCACTATTGATCACAATGTTCTGCAAGATAGACCTCAGAGGGAAGTTAGTTCATGTTGTAGATGTATGCTGATGCAGGTACAGCAGTTGGTTTGTTTTGTTGTTGTTGCCCATTGCTTTAATATACACTAGGCAACCTCTGTTCCATGTCTCCATTGTTGCCGTCATCTCTGGTTGACGCCCTAATTGTTCTTAATCCTCAGGCTTTGTTGGTTTTTGATAGAGCCAGCAACTAAAAGACCAAAACATTTAGCTTTACCAGGATGTTTGGACGTACCGTAACCAGAAGATGTGTTTAGGTTCTGACAGAACATATGGCCACTTTGGCTGTATTCCATTTCCATGCAATGGAATGGTGGAACGGTTTTATTTATTTATTTTTTTTTTTTTAATGAGTAAACATGCACTAGACAGATATCTTTGTCCACACATCACTATTTTTGCTATGTTCCAGTTTTTATTGCTGACAGCCAATCGATTTATTTATTAATATTTACGAAAATTGAAATCATTTGACAATGGATTACAAATATAGGTGTAAAACAAACATACTTTAGATGACAAAGTATTATTCACAAATACATAAATATATGTATATATAAAAGGAAGTTAACACTTTAACCAACAAGGCACTCCGTATTCTGGGAAGTTTGTGTGCATTGGGAATCATGTTTTTCAAATAAAGGCAAGGTAACACTCATTTTACATACAGCACACCAATGTTACCAATATTACAGTGTGCAAATGCATAAGTGCAGCATAATTCAACATCATAAGTTTAAAGTTTAAAGAATTCAATTCACACGGACTGACCATCACGCAGGGAACACGCGATCATGCCGGATACGTTTCACAAGATCTCACAGCTGCATTCGACTAAGTTTGCAAGGTTTGTGAAATTAAATGTTCATTAGCCTTTCAAATATTTGTTTAAATGAAATAAATGTGTATTTGCTTAATGCTGACAGCAAACGAGAAAGTATTATAATGTTTGGCTTTCTAATGCTAATAAAATAAAAGCTATCATTATAATACTTTTTGTATACATTAATTATTTTGTTTAGCTGTTCTATCTGATTATTAGACAGACTTCTATCTGTATTAGACAGAACTGTTAACAACGCCTGCAAACAAGAGGGAGAATGTGTCACTGTCTTAGTGCCATCAAAATAAAAGTCTGGTGCGCCCTTTAACACATTGGCCAAGCAGAAAAACTTATCGGCCGATGCGATATTATTGTCTAACTTTTTATTTTATTTAACAGAACAACAGTAAAATTACAATACTAACATGTTGATGGAGTTTTCAGCTTTTATTTTGGCGGAAACGCACAGGAAGACCTCAGTGCTACTTTTTGTTGACAACAGTCTTATTACCAATACGTTGCACATATCGCATTGTCACATGCCTTGTAAAAAAATCATAAAAAATGTGTGAGGAACTGACGAGTAACACGGTTTCAGCACAGATTTTCCTTTGAACTTTGACGCCTGGTTAACAAGCAGATACGTGCGAGCGCTGTAAGAAAACATGCAATGTATGCGTGTATTAGAAAACATGACATTCTGCAGTTTAGTTACTAATTGTTTAAGGCATTTCACGATTTCGATCATCATACAATAAACCAGCAACAATCACCCCTTCCTCTTCTCATCATGCGATGCTATACTAAACAGTCTCTTGTTGTCGGAGCTTGTAATGATTATTGCATATTTCTCCGATAGTTTTAAATGCTTCCACACTGCTGACACCTGTGCTGCATTATAAAGATTTTGTGTCCTCCAGTCTAAGATGATTGTTATTTGATATTGTCACGTCATTATTCAGTACAATTTATTTTCACTTATTTGGCCGAACACTGAGCTTTATTTGCTATTTTTGCTCAAATAATTTTGGTTGCCAACCGTTGTCTTGATCGATTTAATGCATCCTTTCCAAATAAAAATTTCCCAAACATACGAGCAGTTAAACAAGTAAAGTTACAGTACCTTAATTTATGCCAATTTGTTTTATTTTTCTAAATCTCAAAGCATGACTCGCTACTAGTTGACAAAGATAATAAACAATAAACCGCTCTAGGCAATTTTTCCCATTAGAAGCTTTTTCCCCTCTTATCTTCATTCTTTCAACACCCAACAAGTGTTGTCACCTTTGCCCTTTGTTCATAATGAATAAATAATTAGCATCCCTCTGCTAATTAGGATTGCTCTCCACTCATTAATTTTTGTGCCCATCAGCCTAAAACTGCAGGAGGGCAGTTTGAAATTAGAGGTCATGCCGTCATTCCTTGCCTCAAAGATGGATGACGATAATGGTGACGGCATGTTTTAATTTTTATTTCTACCTCTCCACTTCGCTCCCGAACAAGTTTGATCTCCCCACATTCTTAGCCTTGAGCTGTAGCCTTCAACTCTTATTTTCCAATGCAACTAACTGTTATTGTTCACACTAGAAATAAAATTAACAATCAATAAATTGATTAATCACAAATGTCCTCAGTGCACACCTTCAGTCCTGGATAATATGTGTACGTGCCCGTGTATGTGTTTGCTAGCCCTGCCAGACATTTCTTCCATTCCCTTCTGGTTTGATCAAATTGCTAATGATTTCTCTTGGCACTAATGGCCATTTTCACTGTTGTCTAAGTATGTCAAGAAATTTAATGAACGGCAGCTTGTAGAGATGGCTGTGTCTGATATATGTATGCGAGACTATCTGAATGCTGTTAGAACAGAAGGGATTTGTACATGGTTATGCATTAACCCAAGCACCCATCTTCTCTCTGAAGCTCTCAGATAATCGGCCCTCTCAGCGTTCAGTCGCAATTACCTTACTCTGCTGATCACACTCCAACCACCAATTACTGCGCACGCGGCAGCCGTTGTTTATTCAGAAGGTCCTTATGACCAACTGTAGGTCTCCGCACCTGTTTTAATGCTGTCGCTTCTGGGGTTCTTTCATTTGTATTCTAAACACACATTTTCACATGTTTATTTCAGGGTCAATGACCTATAAGATTGTACATGATAAAGAAAGGAACAAAATAAATCCATTATGAATGTAGTTTAAAACGAATTTACAACATTCTATGAATGTACTTTGTTTTATATGGTTTTTAAAAACTTTTCAGTTTGTAGAAGTCACGTGGTGTAACAGTCATGTAAAAAGTAATAACATTGTTCACACATTACTTCTTTTTAAAGTTTTCTCATTTTAATCTTAATTTTTTTTAAAACATCTTCCAGGGTCAATGACAAATAAGGTTGTTTTTGATAAATAAATAAATGGTCTGTTTTCAATACATGTATCGTCCATGTTGTTAAAATGTACTTTGAACATTTTCTTCTCTTTTAAAGCTGCAGTCCATGACTTTTGGCACTCTAGTGGTTAATAAACACAACTGCATGCGTCTTGACTCTTGTGGAAGAACATTGTAGCCGGAGATACTCCTCTCTGTTTATGTCTAAGATGAATCACGCAGGTACTCCACAGCGGTTCCACCAGTAGCAGTCTGAATGTAAAAACTTATTATAGGAGTACCGTAATGATTTGGGATAAGCCAAAAACACGGTTTGGAAAATGGATCCAAGAGGTACTCATATTATGTTTTGTACATTTTGAACACAAAATAAGACTGCAGCTTTGAAGAAAAGTATATGTTGGCTAACTTTAAAAATGTAATTTGGTATGCACATCTTAAAGTTTGTTCAAGGTTTTTATTAAATATATATTTATTAGGCCTAATTCAAAAATATCAATACCTTTTTCAGGGAGTTGCACCACATGACATTTTAGTTGAATTTTCGATGAATAGTCGATGAATCGATGCTTTGATTCGAACAGCCTGATTCAAATACTGATCTAACAGTCGAATATTCGCGGGGTGTTATTGATTATGCCATTTTGACTATATTGGGCAGCTCAAATGTCTGATTTCACATAGAACTACCAGTTTTCTTCCAATAAGTTAATATACAGCTTATTATGATAAAGCTGTAAGAATCTGAAAAGAAAGAAGCTTCAAATTAATATTTTAAAGTGCGTGAATAAATCCAACCACCCCTATAGATTTATGTTTCACTTTCCACAATCCCTGACTGACAGAGAAGCATCTTCGCGGCAGGGATTTAAAACTGACAGGCAGAGACTGTTTTTTTTTTGAACAGGTAGGGTACAAGTGATTTAAAAACAATTCAGCTGGTGTATATATATTGTTGATATATTATTTACCTGATATAAGATGCATTTGGTTTTGAGTCAAGCGCTTCATTGTAGTACTACGGTGAATATTGCACAATGCATAATATTAATATGACTGGGACTGTTATATACATACTATTATAATGAGATGACCATTATACTAAAATGCTATTAATTTTTAGAGTTTAGCTGCAGTGTTTCTGCACATTGTTTCGTAAAGAACAAGTCCACAAAAGGAGTTCACATTCAGAGCCCAGCAGATATGTTCATGTGCATTTGGGCCCTTTTTGCAAATAGTCTATAAGTCTTAATATTATGTGCATTTGGGCCCTTTTTGCAAATAGTCTATAAGTCTTAATATTAACATTATGTTGTATAAATAACGAAGCGTATTCTATATGAAATTATAGGTTGAATCCAATTGATTAAAAACTTGGTATCAAATGTGTCACTTTACTAGTCCTCTTGAGCGCGCAGCTCAAAACAGAAATGCAGAACATTCATTTCTAACATTTTAGGCTAACGTTATAATGAGAGCACGATTGTAAAAAACAAAAACAAAAACAAATTATGGTTTCACCGATTAAATGTTAGCTATCAGTTCACCAAAACATAAAACATTATTTACTCCATTTATATCTGCAAGGTGTTCATTACACATTTTCCCTGTGTGTTAACGTCAGTAATTGTTATTATGTTATTTAATTTTTATGTATTTCGCCCCACCCCCAAACATATGATTCGACTATTAGTCGAATATTGGCAGGATTCGAAAATTGCGATTTGACTATGAAAATCCTTAGTCGGGGACTCCCCTAGAAATCACAGAACCAGCTTTATTGATGAGATGTGCATGAAAATAGCATTCGATTATTTGCACATCCCTTAGTTTTTTTTTGTAAAGTCAGTTTGGGAACCACTAGAGTAGGCGATATACACTCTAGGGCTGTCACTTTTAGTTCGAAAATCGATTGCACAATGCGATTGCAATCGATTGCACGATCGGACCAACCAAAAAAAGTTTTGAAAATGAAAATAGGGAATCGATTTTAACCAAATATGTACACTATTAATTTTAAAAGAATTAAACAATTAAAAAATATAGATGTAACAAAACACACAAACAAGCAGAAAAAGAAAATAAAGAATTCCGAAAGTGCAGTATGCCTTGCGAAAGCTAGACAGAAAATACCAGCAATTTTAAGCGCCTACAAGACCCAGTAACGTCGAAAGCGACCTCTCTGCGTTCACACCAAACGCGAATATAGCGTCTGGCGCAAATTATTTCAATGTTAAGTCAATGTAAAGAGGCGCCTGTCTGGAGGTCTCGCAGCTTGGTAGACGCGAATTTGCCTCATTTGCGCATCTAGTTACAGGAGATTCTGAGTTATGAAAAGGACCATTGCAAGCTGACCGGTAATACCCCCACCTTGCGCAGCTGTACCTGAGTGTCCCTGGGACATCAGTGCGATCGGAGCACGTCTTCTCAACAGCTGGACATACAGTGAATAAAAAATGCTCTGCTCTGGACCCCAAAATGTTGATCGACTTGTTTTCCTGTCCAATAAATTTGTAATGGTCCTAGCCTGCATTTCCTTAAGCCTGCCTAGTGCCGTCTAGCCTAAGTGTCGGTTACGTTCAATAAAAAAAACACACATGGCCTGTTCTCAAGTCCATTTAAAGTTAACAGCTGTTTGAAATGGATTGAATCATTATTTAAAATAATCTTGGAGATTTTTGAATTGCCTAAATCATAAATGCAGCTGGGTTGAAGCCTGCAGTGATGTTTTTCTTTTGTTATGGCAGCCGTCCCCTCTGCATATAAATTTTTTCGAGAATGTTGCACTCCTGTTGCTGTTCTGCAAGAAACTTCATGCCAATAAATAAGGAATATATCGCTGACTTGCGTTTCCAGCACTCTCTTTGCATTCGTCCGTTATTTGACGTTGAAAAAGGAAACATTTTTTTTAGACATGGAAAATCGATTTTACAATCGATTCAATGAACGCTTATGTCTTAAATATCGAAAATGATTTTTCACAAAAGTGACAGCCCTATTAGACTCTATTAGTTTGGTCTTTTGTGATGCTCTGTGTTCTTGATTACTAATGCCTGTGTAGTATAGCGTTGCACACAAATGATAAAAACGTCCAGCCTCAACTCTTTAATGTCAATTGTGTTAAAATTTGCACAGTGTACCAAATTGAACCATATAAATGCAAATTCGGATTCATGAATATATAACACTATCCACGGTATAGCAAAATACATATCATAGTCACTTTCATACTGGTATAGTGCCCACCCCTAGTCTGAGCAGGTGTAATTTAGCTTGGGTTGGCATTGTGCATTTTACCAGAAATTTTAAATTGGCACAAAGCAGCGTTAACTGAACTAGGCCTATGTAAAGTCACCTGTTTCCTTTGCAGCAAGGCTCTTTTCTTTATTATAATATTAGAACAGCTGTATCGTACTGACATTTATGCTCTCTGGAAAGTACCAGAATAAATACACAAATAAAAAGTTTATAGACAAAAAAATGTGCATTGTTTCATTGACACTTCAGTAGCCTATGGGTAGGCATGCAGACAACGTAGATTCATCTTGTAGGGAGGGGGGCCGCCTGGAGCGCAGAGGTTACAATGATGTCCCCTTGATGCCTGTCGCCTGATGGATAGGCAAGCTATCATAAGCACGCCAACGAATTTTAATCACCCCATCGCAGTCAACACTTCCAACCCTCTGTTCCCACCTGCCCCACAGCAGCCCACCACTCAAGTGCTTTCATGACACCAGTGTATGCAAATGTGGTCTCTATGGGACCTTTAGTGCATATTAATTTGTCTGAGAGGGTTGATAGTAGCTGTATCTTCCCACTTAGCTAAACTGTTTTTCTCAGCCCGTGTTTTTCCACATCAAGTCCTCCCTTGATGCAGTGGTGTATTTCACACGGGTTTAATGCTTGTCAAAACTGTTTTTCTGATGAGAAATATATGACCTATGAGTCACTGGCATAGCAGTAGCATCACAATCATACTCACGCAACGCAAGATTACTCTTCTTTTTTAGGTTCAAGCTTCTCTGCCAGGATTCACGGCCACATCCAAACAAAACAGCTGTTTTTTCACAAGCTTTAAATATTTTATTCTAGTGCTTTCTTGTAAAGCTTATGTTTTGTTGTATAAGCCGATCCCAGCGTGATGATCAGCTATACTGTCATTCACATGTTTTTGAGTATGATTTTTTTTTTTTTGAGAGAGAGAAGTCAAGACTTGAAAGTGCATTATCGCCACATTTCTCTCAAATGGACCATTGATACTCCTAATTAAGATTGTAGATAGAATGTCAATGGTCCATTTGAGAAATAGGTGGCGGTAATGCACTTACAAGACTGCGATCCGCTGTAAAGAAAGAAGACGACGACGCTACATGGCAGGCTGTGTTTTGTGGAGGGGCTCATACAGTTTAGACAATTCAGTTTTATTGTACGTTTTAGCCTTAATTCCTATCTACTTGCATTATAAGAATGATAGACTGGAATGGTTTGACTTAAAAATCTTTGTTTGTGTTCTATGGAAGAAACAAAGTCACATGCATCTTGGATGCCCTGGGGGTTAGCAGATAAACATACATTTTTTATTTTTGGTTGAACTATCCCTTTAAGTCTATGGAAAACCATTGAACGGCCATATCTCTGTAATTGCGCGGTTAATCTGCACCTAATTCGGGGATACCTTTTATGGGTGGTTAAATTCGCGGTTTCTGTGCCGACCGTTCTTGCGATCCCAAGGGGCTATCATTGTGCGGATGGTGGCTACCGAGAGGGATCCTCGAGCTGAAGGGATTCCCAGAATTTGTTGGAGATCTTCCGGCGTGTTTGTGAGAGTCAACAGTTTCACTTCAGTAAGGAGGACTCTTGTTCGGTCAGCATTCAAGCGTTGTCTTATTTGACCTTTAAGTGCCCTGCAAAGTGGACTTCAAATTTAATTCTGCCATGATTACGTTACATTCAAAGGCATTAAAGTGTGCCGCAAGACGTGAATTTATATTGTATTTACTTAGAGGTATATTATGTCACAGTTCACAATTTTCTCGTAAGTTTCGTCTGTGTGTGAAAACAGTAGCGTGATTCCAAAAAATAATAAATAAACAACAATAATAAAAACAATAAATAATAAATGAAATAAACTTCAACAGAATAAAGCTGAATGGAATTGAATTGAATTCAAGGAATTGAATTGAATTCAAGGAATTGAATTGAATTCAAGGAATTGAATTGAATAAACTTGGACATTATTGTTCAGTGCACTGATGTCAGGCCCATTTTGGATAATAAAGTTTGTTAAATTGTGTAAAAACTCACCACATTACTTCCTTATATCGGTATCAGTATCGGCCCAGAAAAACCCATATCGGTAATGTAAATGATTACACAAATGTCATTTTTGGGTGAACTTTAAGTAAACAAATTCGATGTCTTTAAGATAACGGGTTTGGAATGCAAAATGAGTATTGTGTAAAAGAAATACCTCCATGTACATTTTTCCCTGGTAAAATAAATAGAAAATTGCGTGCAGGTGAACCCAAAATCAACCTAACTATGCAAGTCTTCCAGAAGTCAAGTAGTTGATTTTGAAACCTCACTAGTTCCAAGCTCCTGGATGTTCCCAATGATTTTTAAAAGAATTCCTCTCTGATGAACTGTAGTGAGTAAAGATGTGTGGAAGTGTTACTGTGGAGGGTAGTGAAATAGACAGAGTGGGGAAAGGAGGGGTTGAGTACGTTAGCTTGTGTACACACGTACGTTATTGTACAGAGAGAGAGAGAGAGAGAGGGGAGGATTGGAGACAGTTGATAGACGCTGCTTGCTCTAGGTGCTCTGTGTTACTTGGGTCTCAGTAGCAGAGCGCCAGCGAGCGGCTCTCTCCATTTCTGTTCCTTTCTCTCAGGGGGCTGTGGTGAGGATCAGAAGACATGCTTTGATATTCCACTCTCGTACCCGAGTTCCTGTCACATGCCCAGAGTCGGACTCTCTCTCAGTAACATGGGCTTTTTTCCCCGGTCTCTCTACAGTGTGTGTGTTTCTGTGTGGGCTGTTTTCGCTGCTGCTCCTAGCGCGCTGGTGCGCGATGTGTGTTTATGTCTCCACCATGCCGAACGGCCCCAGCAGCAGCCTCTGCTTGCCTGAGTTACGATACTGCTTGTGTTTCCCCTGCACAGTTCTGCTCCAGCACGGCGCCGATCCCAACATCCGCAACACTGACGGCAAGTCTGCCCTGGACCTGGCTGACCCGTCCGCTAAAGCTGTTCTCACCGGTGAGTGCTGCAACCTTGTCTTCTCCTTTTTCTTTCTTTGTTTCATCAGTGTTATTGTCTTTGATCATCTGCAGTTTGTTCCTGTCTGATACTACGTCTGCACAGCTTTGAAATGGAGCAGTGTTATGCATCAGTATTTCCACGTTCGGTGTGCTTGTGTAAAGTGAGACTGTTGTTTTCCTTGAGCGCTTCTCTGCCTGTGTGCGCTCTCTCCGTTTTAGGGATGGGTGACTATATAGAATATCCAGGATTTATTTGCGATGATTTTAAAATAAAGATACGTTTTGAGGAATTTAATGCTGTTTATTAATAGTTTTGCGTCTTTCTTTCGAGAGCTTAGTGTGAATAAGCTTCATTTGCGAAAGATTTTTAGAGTTATGTATGATTCGTTTCTGTGTTGTGACTTGATTCAACAATTTGTTGACGTTTGTCTGTGTATTTGTAAAAAGTGTTTGTTGATAATTATGACTGTTTATTAAGATTATCACATCATCCAATATACAGTGTTCACTTGGACGACTATTAGAATCTTCCCAATTTGTTCATAATTTTACTTTGCACAGATTTATTGATTTTATATTTTGAGTAAAATATTGTGTAAAACTATTTTTCTTTAAATCTCCACAAATTTGAGCAAATTTTTGTTTTCTAATAAAAAACAGTGTGGAAGGCATAGTGTGAATTATGCTATTTATTGTTCAGTTTAAAAATTGAAATTACTTGGCTGTTTGGTTGAAATGGTTCACTTAAATTTCACCACTTTTGAAATGTATAAATATTTTTATTTAAATAGATTTATATATTGCAAAATTATATTTAGCTATTACACCATGTTTTTTTTTTTTTTTTTTTTACACCACTTTTACACATAAATATTGAACCAGCATATCACAACTTAGTAAAATCTCCATTGGTCAACAAATTTGATAAAATAATCACTACACTTAGCCCCGCACTTTGTATTGTTTGGAGAAGAGATTCAAGTATATTCAGGCTGTACTGATCTATTACATGGTCCTCTTAGACACATTCTGATTGTGTTTACAGTTAGTTGCATCATTTCCTGTTTGGTAAATACATCAGTTATAAGGGTTGTAGAAAGCATTTCGTCAGCAGAGTAATTCTCCAAACTGACAATACAATTATTATAGTAGTAAAACTTCACTCTTCAGCTCTCACAGAAACACTGCAGCAGTGATGCATTATAAAACGTTCTGTTTCTGAATAATCTTGATTGAAGAACATTATACATTGATACAATAGCTGGCCGCATAACAGTTGTTCTTCATTTCTCACATCATGTATTCAGAAAATAATTCTGTAATTAAATATACATCAGATCTCAGAAAGCAAAATCAAAAGAATCAGAAGGCTTATTCAAGTGGTATTGAAGGTTCTTTATTGAGCTCTGAGGTTCCTAGAAAAACTTTAACAGTTGTGGAACCTTTTCATTGCACAAGAGGTTCTTTAGATTAGTATGTTAAACATAAAGAAAAAACAATTTCTTTAAAATAAAAAAAAAGGTTATTTGGGGAACCCCAAAATGTCTTTATAGTGGAAAAAAGGTACTATAGATTATTAATATGTTCTCCACGAACACATTTGTGGTTCCATGAAGAACCTTTAACATCCATGGAACCTTTCCATTGCACAAAAGGTTCTTTATAGTGGAAAAATTTTATTTATTTAGAGTATTAAAATATTCTTCACATTAAGATTTTTTATGGAAAGCCATAAAAATGATGGTTCCAGGGCATAGCATTTCAAGGAGTGTGCTTATGGTATAGAATCACTCAAAGTGCATGCATTAGAAATTATATGTAAATTATGAGATTTGCTGTGAAAATCTGTTTTTTGATCCACTTCTTAGTCTAACAAATCAGAAATAATGTGAACGGTATAAATGGCAGCTCCTGGTGTGAGTGACAGAGGTGATGTGTTTGGTTTTGCGTGTATAAATAGAGTAGGAGGCAGAGCCCCAGTCTCTCGAGTATTTCAGATAATTGTTATAGATCTGCTTTTCCTGCCTGGCTACCTGACCCTGCCTCTCGAGCCTCCCATCGTATGTCTAGAAATATTGAAGAGCGGTGTTC
The DNA here is from genome assembly GCF_023724105.1 of Carassius gibelio. NCBI lineage: Eukaryota > Metazoa > Chordata > Actinopteri > Cypriniformes > Cyprinidae > Carassius > Carassius gibelio. Next base: position 18,261,156 of record NC_068416.1, on the reverse strand, counting down.
ATTTCATTCTTAATCGTAGTTGGCTAGCTATATTGCACCTGAGTACACAAAATCCAGCCTTTTCATTTTTTTTTTTTTTTTTACCAACCTAAGCCCTAATTACTAACTGAAATATTGACTTAGAAGCTGAGCAATGTGGATCGATTCACATTTTTTGTTTATTTGCTCGATGCTAGTTTCTCTCCTCTCACGTTGGTTTTGCTAATTTGAATGTTGCTTGCACAAATTACGTTGTGAATTAGCTGCTTTGCATCACGGTTGCCAAAAGGCGAGATGTGAGAGGTCTGATGCGTCCAACCATCTGTAAGTGTAGCTACTTTTTCTTCAAACAGGTTTAGAATAAACCTCCTGGTCATCAAGTCCATCTTGTTGTTACAGCTTAATGATCGCGCATAATATTTTGTTTAGCTCATTTCAGCTGTATGATTGGTTATTTATTGCACGTTTCAAAAGAGTGCTGTGCTGTGAAGCTGCTTATCGGCTGCTTAATTTGTTCGAGCATCCTGTTTGGTTTTGTTGTTGGATGGAGGCTTTCCAATGCACGGTCTGTTGAGTAGTGTTGTTTTTGGCAGCCTGTTTTAATTTGAGTTTTAGTCTTGTAGTTTTTATTAGTCTTGTCATTTTAGTTTTTATTAGTTTTAGTCCTGTTCATACTCTTTTTAGTCTAGTCATATTTCAGTCATCTAAAAGTCTGAGCATTTTAGTCTTATTTTAGTAGGAATTATCCATTACTATTTTTGTCTAGTTTTAGTCTATGAAAACTGATGACATTGAATCTGAAAATTGTACTTCAGTCTCTTTTTAGTAATGCAATTCTAGTTAACCCAGCGAGTATAGTATAAGTACCTAGTAGTATAGGCGGAATCAATTTTCTTTTAGCTGAACCCATTTCCAACAAAGTTAACTTATTATATTATTGTTAGCTTATAGACTCAAGAATACATCCATTCCAGACGCGGAAGACTCTCTGATTTGAATTTATAACATTTCTTTTACCAACCAAACATGTTAGAAGTGCACATATCAATAAATTTCTCTGTGTCAGACTTAACTTTGTTTGTCGTCATCTTCTAAATAAAGCTGCGAGTGGGGCTTGAGGACGTAACGTCGACCTCTGCGCAGTGCGACCTGATGCGGCCCCTGAAGTGAGACACAGGAAATAACGTGACTTAACGAGACAAGTAACATTCTAACATATCGTCTCATCTAGATTTGGAAAATTAAGAGACATTTTAGCATAGTTTTTATTTTGTGAACCACATTTAGTGTCATTTTTATTCATCAAAAATATTGCACTATACATTTAATTATAGTCATCATCACATGACTAACATTTACGGTGCATCTTGTCTAGTATTTATCACGTTATAAAGGTTTGTTGACGACGATATTTAGTCATCATTTTTGTTGACAAAGGCAACACTACATTTGAGTGTGGTTTTAAAATGGAGTTTGTACGATTATGCCAAGAGTTTTTGTTGTCTGTCACATGGAGTTTTGAAAACCAGCACAAATTGTAGCTACTAACAATTTACTTTGAACATCCCTTGTGTATTTAGGCTATATCCGTTATAGGAGATTCTTAAACTGTGGCAAAGTTTTTGCGCGGTCACCAGAGGGGTGCTTTGTAAACATTAGAGTTCAGATTTTTGTTATTTATGAGGATAGGGATCATTTGGTGTAAACATGTCTCTGCTTTGGTCTTGTGTTGTGGGTCTGGGTAATGATGAAAAAAAAAAACTTCTCAAACACTGTAAAAACAAAATAATTCCCATCCTACTGCATGGATATCGAAATACCATCTTATTCTTCAGATTCTGATGAATAAATTACTCAGTAATTTAAACAGAGAATGCCTAATCATTACTTGCTGAAGTTCAACAACACAAAAGTTTACAGTCAGATTAGAATTTTTTTTATTTATTAATTTTTTTTACTTTATTTAGATTAGGGAATATTAACTTTTAGTTTTCCCCCAATAAACTCCTAATGTGCTGTGTATTTAAAGTAAATAAGGTAGTTATTTAAGTTATTTATTTGTAATTAATTTTACGTATGGGGTAGATTTAGGGGATCTAAAATATGATCATGCAGAACAAATCATTAACATGTGCTTTAAAAGTACTAATAAACATTTATTATGCTACTAATATGCATGCTAATGAGCAACTCATTAACAGTGTATAGTGTTCTCTGAAAAAAGTGTTAACTGAAAAAATATAATTGCCATCACAGGAACAATAATAATAAAAATAAAACATTTATTTTAATAATTTTTCACAATATTCCAATATTTATTTTATCAAATCAATGCATTTACTTTTAATGCATTGCACTTTTAATTTAATTTAATATAATACTTGTAAAACTATTTCCTCAAGGACTTAAAAGCTAGATTGTCTTAGCAGGGCTGTTTCAATGATTATATAATGCTTAACAGATTATTAGCTAATGTTTATTCATGTTGTAAGGAAAGTCATTAGTATTCATTGCTTCATATGTTGTCTTCACGGATCCCTGGTTGAAAACGCTGGCTTTCAGAGAACACCAGAGTAGACAGTTTGATTCATGCCTATATTTGACATCTAAAATAGCACCCATGTGAAACCAGCGCCTGTATGAAATGACAGATTTTGAGGGACCTTCAGCTTGACTTTGATCATGTGGTAATGCCTCTGCCATCATATGATGTCTTTTACAAAGACAAAATGTTCCTTTAATTTGCATTAGACACACTTGCACTGTAGCTTTTTGTGAAATGATTAATTACTACAGTAGTACCGTGCACGGCGTTCCACACTGATTCATTTTGTGTTTCTGCAAGTATCTGTTTTCATTTATTTATTCATTTATGAGCCGTTTTATTCTCGCTATAACACTGATAGCTCAGATAGCTGTTAGCTCAATTGTGTGTGCGAATGTGTAATTGTATAATGTATTTGTGAGCCACACACTTTGGCTGGGGGTTTTAAGAGCGTCTGTGATTTGCAAGAATTGCACACAAAATGCCAGTGCAGAACAGCAAATATTTCTGGCAGAACACTACCACTAAATCAGTTTTATTTTGCCATTCTCGAACGTCAAAGTTCACCTCATCCCTGGTAATATACTGTAATCAGAAGTGAGTAAATTTCTCTATTGTTACAGGCTTGATGAATCCAATTTGCTCCGCTTGTTCGTTTTCCAGAGATTAGTTCATAACACATCAGATAGCCGCTGGCGTATCATCCTCTTGCCATGATGAACATAACACCGTTCATTTAGTTTTGCTTGACTGACTTTCAAGAGGTGCTATTCATTAAACCCGCTTCCTATGTTAAAAACGAAGCTATTTTGAATCAATGCAAGTTCAATTTGACATACAAACAAAAAATCTTCTCCTTAAAGAGCGAATCCCACGGTGAGGCATCTGAACGATGACTCTGACATTTCTGTGTGTAATGGAAAGATGTTTGAAGTGCGAGTGCCCTCCAGCACAAAAACAGTGCAAGAAAGCAGAGTGAATGTTCTTATGAGATATAGACCTGAATCGGTAAGCTAGTGGACTGCTACAAGGCTTCAAAACGAGCCCTTTTAACTTTTATTTCTCGCCTGTTTTTAGAACGTCTTTCTCAGGGACTAGAACTTCTGTGCTTTTATATTGCTCACTATTGTGGGTGCTTTATTCTTTTTTTTTTTCCATGTGTGTTCCTTTCCATCTGAAAATGGATTCATGTTGATCATATTACTCTGAGAAATATAGAGTCTAAAATGGAAAATGTGAAGGGGAATGCAAAGTCACTGAAGGCCTCGGATGGTGTTTTCTGAGTGAAGCAGTGCTGGAACTTGGGGGGAAAAGAAGTATAGATAGAAGTTAGTGTGTTGATGCAAAATTCAAGTGTGGCATTTCCATGAATAGTTAATTATTTAGCAAAATTTTGTTTATAATTTTTTTTTTTTCTCTCTGGAACAACTATTAATGTTTTTGTTTTTCACCAGTCAAGTGACTTTACAAGCCTCACAGTGCTTTGAATATCCATTTAGATTTTCATCTTACCGAATGAAAAATATTTAGCCTTTGAAATCTTCTGAAGAATTACAGTCATGGTCCACTTTTTAAAGCTTGAATGTTTTTCAAGTGAGTGGGAGAATATTTGTCTTATAGCAGCATACCCATGCCCTAGACGATCTTTGAAAACCCAGCGTAAACATAACCGGAAAACCCTTGTGTGTCATTTTAAATATTTTAGGACCAAGGAAAGAGTAGGATATTTGCCAGCCAAACAAAGTCTTTTTGCTTGTTTACTTTTTTAATACAATAGAAAAATTAATTAATTTGATATTCTTGCCGATTTGTTCCCTAGAGGAGTTTAAAACATACAATAGCACATCTTTTTCAGTCTAATTTGAGTGACCGCAGAGATTTTTTTCATCACGTGTGTTACCTCAGGTGAATATGTGGGTATGCATACATTTAAATAAATTAGCATTCTTTAAGCTATGACAGATCCAACTGTTTTCTCTTTTTATTGTATCATAATGCCCAACCTGTGTTTCTAAATGTATCTGTAAAAAAAGCACTAGTTTTATCTCTCAGCCATCATCATATGCAGTATTTCTTTACAGTCTATAGGATTACACAGAAACAGTTGTGTAAATGTATAGTCGGTTTTAATCTTGCGTGGTCCGAAACTAATGCTTCTGACCTTCAGGACCAAGAAAGTGAGGTTAAATCGCATTATAGCGAGTTTAATGAAGTGCCAAGAGCCCCAGATCAGTCTGGTTATTGACGCGTCTGTGGATCTGTGTGCTCCGGGGCTGACTGCATTCTCTAGAATCTAGAATCTCTCCCCATTAGGAAACCATGCAGTGCTTTATAGATTAGTTCAGTTATTTTAAAGATTTAGCGAAATAGTTGTTGATCATCTTCACTTGGCTTTTACTGTTTAGTTGCATTTTATGTATTAATTCAGATAAATTACATCAAGGAACCATTGTTTTTGCCTAATGTTAGGTTTACTGTAGAACCTTCAGTTCACTAAAGTGAAGTATTATATATGCCAGGTTTTTTTCTGTATAGAAAATTATGAGGTGGCTACCTTCGCAAAATTTTGGACCGCCCCTGGTTGTCGACAAAACTCTGGCAGGCAGTCACGTGCAAGCATCACTGAATTGCTTCCATTAAAACTTATTAGTTCATATTTGGAAAAATACTGATATTTTTATACAAGTTTACTTGATATTTCTTTAAATAGAATCATAATTTCTATTAATTTTCCACTGATTTACGCAATCTGTTTAGCATAAACTCATAATACGGGATCATATCTCATGAGGTTCCTTTTACTACACACGCTGAACTGCGCGCAATGCTTGCGGTGATTTCAACATCTGTCGTCTCACTAAATGAGGATACAAATACATAAACAACATCTCCAGAACTGATTGGTAAATACTCATGAAGAGTCACTTCATGAGTATTTTACCATTTCATTTGAGAAAAACTAGCGTCATATGATTTACACACAGAAGGTATTCACTCAACCCGGCAAAATATATTTACAAAAATAAAATTTATATTTGTGTGTATATATATATATATATATATATATATATATATATTTATTTATATATATTTTAATATATTTAAAAATATAATTTATTCCCGTGACGACAAAGCTGAATTTTCAGCATCATTATTCCAGTCTTCAGGGTGAAAACAATTATGAAAAATAATAATATTTGTATTATCAATGATAAAAATAGTTGCACTGCTTCATTATTACTAATATTACTTAATATTAATATATACATACTATCTTATTTTTGATCAATTTAAAGCAAATTTAATTAAAAATAAATAAATAAATAACTGACCTTAAACTTTTGAATGATATTGTAGAAGGATTTTTTTTTTTGTGTATATATATATGAAAGTGACGTGTTTAACTTGATTTACTTTTACCAGTTAATTGAAGTGGTCCTGTGATGTAAAAAAATAAAATAAAAATACGAATTCATGTAAGTGTTCCAATAATAGGAATCTATAAAGGGTGCATGATATAATTACAAAGTGCTGTTATAATTATGTTGTATATCATGTCACACTGCAGTATTTGTCAACTTCCCAGAAGTATTTCATGTCAGTTCCCTTCCTGGTACAAAAGAGGGATGCACTGTCACATAATTATCTGTCCACCTATCTCACAGCAGACAGCTTGACTGCTCATTACTCAGGATCCGGAGTATGAATGCAGAACACAATAAAGCAAAAATAGGCCTAGTTCTGCACCACTGCTTTACTTTGTCTTTGAGAACCTTCTGGTTCTTTGCATGATGTCTTGACATCCAGCCTGGTCTCCACTTGGAGAGGACAGATGGCTGGGCCTCATGGCTGGTTTGAACTGCTGCTTGGCATCACATAAACAACCTCGGCCATTTTTACAGCTTGTCAGGACATCATCTTTGCTCCACTGCTCTGCTGATGATCACCTGGTAGGGCCGGGCGAGATGACGATGGTGCATTGCAATCACAGAAATCTCCCGAACAGTACTTTATGACTGCTCATTCAGCTGCTGTTTTTACTCTTTTGTTTTTACCTTGAGTGTTATATAACATGAAGCTGTTTTTGTACTGATGACAGACCTATTAATTTGTTGTGAATAATCGTACCTTTTGGTTTGCCTCCAAGTTCCAAAAATAATCAAATTGAGATGCAGTACCAGGAACGGGCATTAATTTACCACACGCTTATGTAATATATAATACATTTTTGATTTGAATTTCCAACAGAATATCTGTATTTTGTTTGTTTGCTTTTTTTGGTCATGCTGTCCAATCAGTTTTAGTTAGAAAGTACAGAAATGAAATGTATGAAAAGATAGAGGAAGAGCCGAATAAATTCCTTTGTTTATTTTCTCACCTATGTGCTTTCAACTCCACCCAGCTCTCTTCAATTTTAGTTCTAAAATAAATCTAAGATAAATCCTGTTTGACTGTAGTTCTTTTAGATATTTCCAGGCTTGCTTTTTTATGCTTTGAATTTTAGGGCTCCTCTTTCGCCTGAGTTTGCTATCATATTATTATGAACATATTTTTCCCAAAGTGAATTGAAAAAGTCTCTAGCTGTTTTAAGAGCCCTATGATATGTTGCAACATAAAAACAATCTGTAGTGCAAACATCTTGAAAAGCTCTCAGCACCAGAGTAAAGAGGGGTTGTTTGCTTAATCTATTCAGCATAATATCCTGCCTCTCCCTTGCCAGGATTTTAGCAGGAAAATAAAACTGGCTGCAGTTTTATTTATAAGATTTACTTTTTCATTGCAGGCAGTCGCTTCCCAGTCAATTATATCTAGCAATTGATCCATAGCTTGTGTCCGTCTGGGTGGGTCAGATAATCCCTTATATCCTCTGCGTATGTCTGCTGCAAAGGCCTTTCAGGTTCTGTTTGGTTATATTAACAACTGTAAATCGTGAACCTCTAGGCCAAGTTGTAACCTTTGTCCTGTGTGGAGCACAGAATCTGAAGTTCACAACTTTTACTGTTTGAATGGTAGTTCATTTCACGGTGCTGGCCTCAGTAACTTCCATAGTATTTTTTTTCCTACTATCAAAGTTAGCAGGGACCAGCAACTGTTTGAAAAATTTTTTTTTCGATTTTTAAGACACAAATGTTCATTGAATTGATTGTAGAATCGATTTTCCATGTCTAAAAAAAAAAAGACGTTTCCTTTTTCAATGTCAAATAACGGACGAACGTAAAGAGAGCGCTGGAATTGCACAAGTCAGCAATATTTCTTATTTATTGGCATGAAGTTTCGTGCAAAATAACAAACAGCAACAGGAGTGCAACATTCTCCGAAAAATATATATGCAGAGGGGACGGCTGCCATAACAAAAGAAAAACATCTTCAACCCGGCTGCATTTATGATTTAGGCAATTCAAAAATCTCCAAGATTATTTTAAATAATGATTCAATGCATTTCAAACAACTGTTCAAAAAAATGAAACTTTAAATGGACTTGAGAACAGGCCATGTATGTTTTTTTTATTGAACGTAACCGACATAATTAAAGGCTACAATACAAATGTATTGGACAGGAAAACAAGTCGATCCACATTTCGATCGGGGTCCAGAGCAGAGCGTTTTTATTCACTATATGTCCAGCTGTTGAGAAGACGTGCACTGATGTCCCAGGGACACTCAGATACCGCTGCGCAAGGTGGGGGTATTACTGCCAATTTTCCACCACAAAAGCCGATCGCTGTCAGCTTGGAATGGTCCTTTTCATAACTCAAAATCTCCTGTAACTAGATGCAGAGGCGAATTCGCGTCTACCGCGCCGCGAGACCTCCAGACAAGCATAATCGCGTCTTTACATTGACTTAACATTGAAATCATTCGCGCCAGATGCTCTATTCGCGTTTAGTGTGAATGCAGAGAGGTCGCTTTGATTTCCTATTTTAATTGTCCAAACTTTTTTTGGTTGGTCCGATCGAATGTGCAGTCGATTTTCAAACTAAAAGTGACAGCCCTATTGGTTACCCACATTTTCTCAAAATGTATTAGTACAGGTTCGGGACAACATGAGAGTGATTACATGATTTTTAGATTCGATTTTTAGTACTATTAGTTTGCTGTCACTAGGGATGGGCATGATTAATCGACGATCGATAATTGATCGTTAAGATTTTCCTCGATCATGTTAATTTGTTATCGATTAATCTAAAGCATTTTTTTTAATCTAATGCAGGTTGCGTTGCGTAGTGCGAGTCTTCAAGCAATTAAATGAATTTCACTGTGTGGCAGCAATTAAATATTTTACCACCATGGGGCAATATTTGACACCCTATTCGGTTATCTGTGATCTTCCGTTTTGATTTCAAAGAATAATCATGAAGATGTCACGGCGAAGTGTGGCGTGGGACCATTTTGATTTAAAAAGCGAACTAGTTAACTGCAAACATTGCGATACCGTGTTTAAGTACAACACGGCCACGGCTCAAATGATGTACCTGTGCATCCCGGCAAATTTTCATGAGGCTCTGTCTACAGTCTTTGTCTCCGCTGGTCGTCATGTACAAACATTTCATTAAAATGAACCGTAACTCCGTGAATACTCAACGAAGAGACATGAGAGAGATATCTATAGAAAGCCTGGAATGTCTACTTTTAAACTAAACAAGTGCTTCCGAAAAACACATATTCTGAGATAAAGTAATCCATATGAAAACAACGCAATGTCTGTTTTACATATCTTCCTTCATTATATTTAATGTGACCACGCCCCCGCGCTGAACGCGCTATTCAGATTCAAACTGAAGCGCGCGGCTTGAATACGCCCACACAGAAGAAAAAGCAGCGAGACTGTTCTTCAAGTTTTTATTTTATTTTACTGTTTGCTTCGCGATGAGAGGACTAAGACATAATTCACCCCAAAAAGATGTGATGTGGTTGATGATTTGAGAAATGGATTTCCTCAGAAAAAAGAATGAAGCACTTTATTCAGACTCAAAACGCATATATGCGTTAATCGACTCGAAAGGGTTAAGAACGCCTGCTAGCAGCTGCAGGTTCCGCTGCTTTAGAGCACTGCATATGCACGCGGATATATGTTCGGTTTGCCTGAACGTAGTTTAACTGTCTGCCACAAGTTGATCTTGTAATAAAGGTCTCACCGAGGAAAAACACGCTGTATTTTTGTATTCATTGCATTTTTTTATTATAAAAATTAAATAATTATAAAAATATTAATGATTAATCGATAGTCGATCGTTAATTCTCCCGACGATCGACTAAGAAAATTTAATCGAATGCCCATCCCTAGCTGTCACTAATATACTGGCACACAGAGTTTTTCTCTCAACTGTTTACTGTAACTTTAGACATAACATATATATATATATATAATTTTTAAAACATTTGTTGTCATATTTATTTTAAGACCTCAATATTTGTTTGTTTTATTTAAATATGTATTTTCTTTTCTGTCTTCCACTAAAAGTTTTATTCACTACTGTCTCATAAGAGTCATTCATTCATAAATTGAACTACAAAGGTCTTAGTGTAGATTCAGTTGTGGGTTGTTGCCTCCGAGTATTTTAGTATGTTTCATCTGTATCGGAAAATGAATTCACTTTCACAGACTGTTGTAACTGAAAGTCTTAAATATCATTGATTTCTGAAAGCAGGCAGAAACCATTCTGAATCATTTAAAATGGTTCTGGAACCCTAGGCACTAGTGACTAAGACCCAGATTTGAGGAAGATCCTTCAGCAGAACCTTTTGTAACTTGGGAATTTGGTGTGAGACATATCTCATTGATCTGGGGCCATTTTTACCCAGGAGCTCAAGGACCAGCGTGAGATCTTTTTTCAGCCCACCTGTGGAGCTTCAGATCAAGGGAGTCTCTGTTTATCTCTGAATAATTAATGCTCTCCTGAATTATCCACTCCTGTCTGCAGTATACAGAGCTCCCAGAAGCCCAGCAACAAAGCTCCTTATGTGGAATGAAATCCAGATTTATAATTTTTCTTCTATACCTTTTCCCCTCATCAATGCTCTTAACACAATAAAAAAACCTTGTTTTGTATGCAGCTCAATGGGTTACTGCTTACAGCCACTCGCTTTCATTATACTTCAATGCTTTGTGCAAAGACCCGAACATTTAATCTATCATCAATCTGAATTTTATTCAACCCTTAGTGAGAATCTTAGCTAAAAGGAAAATTAGAATTTTATAGCTCAACAGGTAAAGCAAGGCACTGAAAACTCTAAGGTTGTGGGTTTGATTCCCAGGAAGCACATTTACTTAAAGTACACTCTGAAGTTGCCTTGGATAAAAGCTTCTGACACATTCATTAATGTAACGTGAGAATGCATGTCGGTAGTATCTAGCATGATGTTCTGTTGATTCTCACTTACTCTGATCATGTCTGAATATACTCTCCCAGCTCCATTTATACTATGTTTTTCCTCTAGTGTTTTACAGCTTTTAGATTTTTTTTTTGATAAAAAAATACATTTCCTGTGGCTCTCTTTAGGGAAAAAAAAGAGGAAAACTCATTAATTTTTGCTGATAAAGCACCCAGAGGAGCTTCGATAATGGGAGTTCACAGAGCCATTTTACAAAGAGGGATATCTGAGGCAACATTAACTTCTATTAATTACTTAGCTTAATGGTCAGAGCTTTCTTGTGGGCGTATAAAGCTGATCAATCCTCTACACTGGACACTGGACACTGGGCTGTTAAATCAGTGTAATCAGCCCCTCTGTCTTACTGGGCCAAACTGGGGTGTAATAAGTCTTAAGAGTTGCCATTTTATGATTCCTATTAAGATTCTATCATCAGGCAGGCAGGCAAAGATTTGTTCATGGACTTTATAATTGTTCCATAAATACCAGTTCAAGCTCTTATTAAAAACTGATCATATTAAATTGTTTTCTGAAGGATCATATGACATTTCAGTTTGCCATAACATGAATAGATTGCATTTTAGAAATAGAAAACAGTATAAACTTTAAAGAAAAAAACTGTCATTATCATCGCCATCATATTCATCATTCATTTATTATATATATAATTGTTCTATAATTAAAAAAAAATAGAAATAATTATATTTTAAATATTTTTTGGAATAAAATTTAATTTCATGTGTAATTTAAATACAATTAACTAAATGCAGTTAAATATTTTTGTTCAATGTTTTTATAATTTGAGAATTACAGCTTGATTTTAAATTATGCATAAAAAGTAAATTTATGATTTATATTTTTATGTATAAATGCAAGGAAAAAAAAATGTGTGTGTGTATTTATGTTCTTGTGATTTACTTTTTTTTTTTTTTTTATTGTTTATCCAAAATTTCAATTCTGGGTCTGGGACATGGCATGATAACGGTCTATACATACATAGAATATAAATGTATGATTTGAAAAATAAAAATGATCAATAAAGGCATAGTAAAATGTTCAATATAAGACAATTTTAGTGTATACTTTATAGAAAATAATAACAATCCACTCTGAAACACAAAAATGCCCAAAGTTGAAGAAACACCTGTTTATTAAGTCAGAGCAGACATATTTTAGTACAGATTTTTTTGCAGAACTGCCTCTCTGCTGTTGTTGTAACAATTGACATGTCTCGGGGTGTCTAACGATTTCCACTCCTATTTTCCACTTTTCAGATTTGCTTCTGTACCTGGATTTCATGCACTGCGGTCTTTTATCTTCCTCTTTTTGCCGATTCCTGCTAGATTAGCCCAGTTTAAGATTATAAACGTGCAGAGTCTTATTGATTCTGACAGTACATGCTTGTGTAGCGCAGATCTCATTTGATGTCCAGATTAGCCAAGGTCAGTTACAGATCCACGAGGATATCGCTAACCTAAAGAGCCCAGACTTGCCAGTTCACATTACCGTAACTCACATACTGCAGTATTTCTTGTCTTACATAAGGAAAACAGAGTTTGCTGGCAGACTGTGATGTTGCAACAAACTTTGATTTCCATTTAAAAGCCTTTCCAAGTTCTAGCAGCTAATTACACAGTGATCTGAAATCAGGTTCTTGTGGTGTTTGCAGAAAGAACCAGTGGGAACGCTGTGTGTTTTTGGCCCTTGGTGTCTATGTAAAATGAGAGAATTAAAGAGCGTTAGTGAGGCAGAGACGTGCGATGTGGGACTCCCACTGCCCCCCTGTGGGCAAGACTCAGTGTGAGCTTTTGGACAAATATCAGACTGACAAAACAAAAGGCTCACAGATTGCATCCTGCTGGTTCCCGTCGTCAGACTTGGAGCACGGCACTCCATCAGTTTGCTTTCATTTAGTGCTTTTTTTCAGCTAAATCTGTTAGGATGGTGTCATACCAGTGGCTACAGATATAATGACAATGCACAGATGTTCAGACCATAATTTGCTTCCTTGCTTGTGTGTAGTTCAAAGATTGAGGCCTTAATTGTAATGCCTTAAATGAGACGTCTTTAGCCCTGTATACAAATAGCATCTCTTAAGGAAGTCATAGCCCAGTAAGTGTTCAGGTTGTTATTATGATTAGCTCCCAGAGGGAGGTGCTGGTTCAGTCTCTTCAGCTCGCGCTCGCCTCAGACACACATACACCCAGAGTCTGCGGCAGGAGCTACGGCGTATTTGAGGGTGCTGGACACGTATTGGCCGTCCTGGGAAAGCTGCCTGTTTCCGGGCAGGTGCTGTTGGCTTCCCTGACAGTTCTGAGGAGCATCGAACAGATTAGCAAGCAGCGTAGTGCATATAGCCGGCCGGGCTTATGCAGGGAGGCTCCTTAAAGCCAGAAAACATTAAATGGGTCCTCTGTGCTCACAGCTCAGGATGCCTGCGGTGTCAGGGCCAGATCGCCTTCGTACACCGGCACACAAAGCTGTCAGCAGTAAACAAGCTAAAACCCATCAGAAGAAGCGGGGGCCGTGCAAACGAAGAGAAAGTCGGATCTGAATGGAAATGGCAGTGTAGGGGTTTACAGCAGAAAAGGTCACAGCTCACTTTTGCCTTTCAGTTTGTCTCCGGCAAATGATCTTTTGAAGTATCGTTTGCGCGTTTATTCAGGGAGATCAATTTAAACGCAAAGGCGACGTCAGATTGTTGGTGTGGTGTTTTTCTTTTAATGACCCATTTTATTAAGGAAGATTTTCTGCACCTTCCTTCCACCCTCTCCTTTTGCTTTATTCCTCATTTGGTGGGCTTTTCACTAAGTCCTTTCTTATACCCGGTATGAGGAGGATAAACCTCTTATTGCGGCAGGAACATAATCCTTTTTGCATGCCCACAGCGAAAGTATATTACACACCAGAAGTGGAGCAGATACATCTGTGACTGTGTAGGGCATCAGGAAACTCCCACGTCCCACAATCATAGTGAAAAAAAAGAAGCGTGAAACACTTTATTTGGTATATTCAACCCACTATCATGAGATTTAACTGGGTTTCAGAACCAGAAATGCGTAAAATCCTATATTCAGAGGAATCAGAGTTTTAATCAGGGTCTTAGATGCTCAGAAATGACTGAACTGTTTATCTGTCTGTATGTTAGTTAAAACATTTAGTTTCTACTCACCCTCATGTCGTTCCAAACCCATAACAGTACATTAACCTGGAGCAACAGTCATATCGGTTAGTAGCTGCCCAATATATCGCATCGGCTGATAAGTTTTTCTGTTTGGCAGATGACTTCTTGACTCTTATTTTGATGGTGCTGAGTACGGCACCCCTGAACAAACAGTGCTCACATTTTACCTCTTGTTCGATGTCGTCATTAACCGTTCTGTCCACATACAGTAGTCTGTCTAATAATCAGATAGAACTGTTAAACAAAGAAATTAAAATATATACAAAAAGTATTATAACGATTGCTTTTTTATATTGTTAGGAATAGAAAGGCAAACATTATAATATTTTCTCATTTGCTGTCAGCATTCAGCAAACACACATTTATATAATTTAAACAGATCTTTGAATGACTAATGAACATCTAATTTCAAAAACCTTGCAAACTCAGTTGAATCCCGCTGTGCGATCTTATGAAGTGTGCATTTGTATCCTGCACGACTGCATGTACTCTGCGTGACTGTCGGTCCGTGCAAATTGAATATGGACAGGAGGAGAGTTCAGTTTCATTGAGATGCGCGATCGACAAACTTGAAACTCATGATTTCAAATTATGCTTCACTTCCTCCTCCATGCAGAATACTGAGTGCCCTGTTCGTTAAAGGGTTTACTTCCTTTTTAATTATATTTTTATTAAATATTTGTTTATTTATGAAAAATACATTCATTTAAAGTATAAGCATGTTTATTTTACACATTTCTTTTTTTAATCCATTTTCAAATTTTTACATTTCTTAAATATTACATTAAATACAAAACTATATCGGCCATCAGCCGCCCTGCTTTCCAAGATATCAATATCGGCATCGGCTGTCAAGAAAACAAAATAATTTGATGGTAATAGTGACAATAGACAATCTCTTTACTTTTCTGGAGTTGCATGAACAGGATTGGCTAGCTTTTGCTCTAGGGTATTTTAATAAGGGGATCTGATTGGCTGATGCCTGCGTTGGCACTTGAAAAGTTCAAAAAAAAACTTCAACTTCTGTTGCGAGTAACGCCAGTGACGGACCCACAATTCAGTTCACCAGTGCTTGACATCCATCCATTCGAAGCAAACAGAAGGCATTGAAGCTGATGCCCATGTGAATTTACCGTATATATATATATATATATATATATATATAGAGCTTATCAAATATGGTTAAGATGGAAGCTCAACTTTACTTGATTGACACACAAGAACAAAAATGAAGGGACCGGTATATCATATTTCACTACAACAATCTTTACGAATAATTTAACGAATGGTGTTGGGATGACATGAGGATGGGCAATAGGTGACAGCTTTAAAAATTTTTGATGATCTAACCTTTGAAGGCCCCACCACTACAAAAAAAGTCAAATAGAATTCCCAATAGGTGTAATATTTTTTTTGCCAAAGTTCAATACAGGTTTTTTTTTTTTTTTTTTTACCTATGTGAAGGAGTCATTCAAAAGGGCCAGTAAATAAACTGGCTAATGGACTTTCCAATCGGATATATTTTAAAGGCCACCCATTTTCACTTACTGTTAGATGCTCATGGCCCAGCAAGAGCTCCGTCACTTTGTTCTCCTCTGTGACAAGCCTGCCCTCCATCCCTGACAGCTCATTGATTACCGTGGTGTGCTGCCTTTCGATCGGCTCCCTGATGAATTCTCGCAGCCCTGAGATCCTCCCTCACGAGTTTTCATTTGTCTTTATTCACCAGAGCATTACTCAGAAGGGTTACCATGAGAACATGCAAATTCAACTGCGCAATGTTGGCTGTCACCTATCCGTTTCCCTTTCTTTCGTGGCAGAAGGGGGGCAGCATCTTTCCTGAAATGACAAATCCGTCCACACTGATAATGGCTCAGAAAACCTGACAATGAAAATCATCGGGAGATCTGACGTTTTGCCAATTGGTCTAGCTGATGTTTTCCTGTCCCATGATGGAGAAGAAAGTGATTCATCTTCCCAGGCTATCTGTTGCCCTTGGTCACTATTATCACCGAGCTGTAATTGCCTGGTTTTACACATGGCTGAACGGCTGCCCGGCTGCCCGGCCTGCCTGTAATAAGATGGTAGGAATACAGAAATACAGAAGACATGGGGAACAGAGAAACAGAAATAATGAGCTTAGTTATCAAACTCTCCAGATGCAGGATGAAACAGCTGAAGAAGAGTGGGGGCCGCAGCATGTCCTGATTTACTCTGTTGTACGAGCTCTCTTGAGAGCTTTGGATTCTTATGATTGGCCGGGTTGAATTTTTGGCAGTGATGCAATGACATAGTCATAACATTGGATCTAGAGATTTTTGCTTGTGTAGACAGTTATCTCTAATTGTTGACTTGCTGTGAAATGGCAGTTCCTGTGGTGGGTAACCAGCAGTGATAGAGCGATATTGTCTAATTAACAGCCGTGTTAGCTCTCCCTTGTGTCCGTTCCGAAATCTACCAACGGCATTGCCAATGAATAATGCATAATGCATATATTCCAGTGTTGAACTTTTGGAGTAGATTTTGAGTAAATGTTGTTAAAACCATTTAGATTTAGGTAAGATTTTTTTTAATGATTTTGAAATAATTATTTTATGCTCACCAAGTCCGCATTAAAAATAAAGTACTAATAAACATAATTCCAATAAAAAAGGATATAATTTATCTATAATGGTATTTACTGTGACTTTTTTTATTAATTGAATGCATCCTTTCTGAATAAGTTTTAATTACTTCTGAAAATATTTGAATAATGTTTTTATTATTATATGAGATAAAATATTTATTTTATTGTTGTTTTATATTTATATATTTTTGGTATTTTTTATGCATCGTTTGAGAGGCAAGAGCTATATTTAATTGCTGTTGATGGATTTTATTGCTGAATTTATTGAAATATGTTATTGAACTTTGACTTTTATGATCTTTCTTATTCATCTATATTTAAGTAGGAGGTGTATTTGTTTGTTTGGATAGAAAACAGCAGAATGAGTGTGCTACCAACATGGCCGCCAAGTGAACTGACTTGCTCTAAATGGACTTTGATACACCTCAGTTGCAATGCATCGACCAGCATTGACATCCATTGCTAAGCAAATCACACCGGGAACAACTGATATCTCAATATGGGGAAAAACTATTTAAGATTCTATCCTAGCAGTGCATGTCCCACTAGAATCCTTTAGGGCTCTTTTGGTCTGAGATACTTTCTTTAGTTTGCTTATTAGCTTCTGTGCTGCTTATTTACTTTAGTAAGCCATAGGCTACTGAAAAAGCAATATTTTGAATTATGGTTATATTTAATTATGTTTTCCTGGTATTGAGGATGTGAAATGAATGTCCTGACTGAATGGAAGTGATACCTTACGGCTCAGACCCCAAAACATTTTTCTCTTTAATGGCTCATTCAGGGTATGCCATGGTTTTGATTGACAGCTAAATTCTCCGGTGTAGCCAGAGGAGAGGCAAGGACTCAGCTGGATTGTTTTCCGTGGCTTAGGTTCCAATTCCCAGCGCTCCGTTTGGCAGAAGGGATCCACTTTGCCGTCTGTAAACTGTGACCATGTCTCAGGGCTGTGATCTTTTAATGCGTAGTCCCAAGAACTTTCCATTTGGAGTCACTGATCCAAAACCGAAAGGGGTTTGTCACAGTGTTTATATAAATTGCAGCCCACAAAGCAATCATTTGAGTTGCAGGTCTTGTCAGAGGCATCATCAGTCTTTTGCTTTCGTCTGTGTGGTAGTGCACTTGGGTCTCTCTTGCCTAGAGTTGTGACTCATGAGTTATATTAACAGAAGGTGAACATTGCAGCTCCTCTCAATATGGTTTATTTCCTCAATCAGATTTGGGAATGAGATGCGCATTTGCCAGTTAATGGGAGGAATGAAGGAGTTTGCTGGTTAGTGCGGGTCTGTGGGCGCTTATCTGGCGCGCAGTGTAGACGCTAATGAAAAAGATGATATTTCGGCTATATATTTAGTTTATATTTGTTATAAATGAGATTTATTAAGTTAATTGTGCTGCCTGAGATATCTTTTTCCAGTCTCCCTATCTCTTTCCCTTTATTTGAAATGAAGCATTAAGCCCTTTAATGGGTTGCAGAGTGACACAAACATTACCCATAAGGCCACTCCTGCCATAAAATTCTCCACTTTGTAAAAACGTAAATTCCTCAAGTTTTTACTACTGAAAAGCTAGTTAGAGTGAAATGAATGAAGAAAAAATATATGCAAATTATGTGGGGGGGGAAAAACCTTTGAAGGGAAATTATTTTATATCACAGTTGCATCTTTGTCTGACAGTGGTTATACAAATGTGTTAGTTCACTGGCTTGTTCAGTGCCGCCTTTGAATAATTAAATGGGTGGAATTAATTTCATGGATTAATACAGGTGAGTTTAGCTAATATTTATGGTTGCAAATATCTCAGAAAAACAATTGCATTTAAGATCACTGCATATGGCACATCTGAACTGAATCTTATAGAAATAGAAAGTTTCATGCAGAAGTTATGTCCTAAAGACCCTATAAAGTAAGGAGTTTTTTTTCTCTAACACTTGCACTCTCTTTTCTATTCCTAGTCTATCTTCTTGTTTTCTTTTAATTATTAAAAATCATGACTCTAATAATAGCTTTTTCTATTCTTTTTTTATTCTATCTACTTGTTTTTTTTTTATTAATTATATATTTATATAAATAAAACTTGCTGCTTGTACTGCGTTAGACTAACTGGGACTTGTCACAGCACTTACATATTATTGCTCTTTTGTTGGTTTGATTGTTTCTGTTGTCCTCATTTGTAAGTCGCTTTGTATTATATAAAATTTTCTTGCATATAACTGCTAAAAGTGTCATAGAAACGTTCAGATAATCATTTAACACTGATTTTCTTCCGAAAGAAGAGGTTTTAAGACAAAACACGTGTGCTGACGAACACGGTGTAGGAAGAGGAAATTAAGCTAATCTCCCAATGTTTATTTTGGCTCCAGAAAGAAAATTGTGTGGCGCAGCAAACAGGATTTGTCCTTCGTTTCCCATCATATCTCAGCAAAAGTGTGTTTGTTAAGGAGCCGTAGGCTTATGAGGAGAGCACCTTTACGATGCATCACCACCTACCTGTCCCGTTAAATCCTCTTTCTTTGAGTCAGCTAGGCAGGGGTCCAGTCGCCCTGACCACACATGCCCAACTTCCCCTAACCTATCCTCACTCGCAGTCGTGCACCACGCACACAACTCCCTTCACAGCAAGAGACTGAAGTGCACTCTATCACTTTGCCAAGTGCACTTTATTAGTGTGTCGGCCCAGAAATCAAAGGCAGGTCATTTGTCCTCAGGCTGCGCATGTTTACTTTGAGTTGTTGCTCTCACCCACCCACACAAAAAATAAAGTGAAATTCAAACAACCGATGTACTCACGGTTCAGTCAGAGAGGCGATTAGGCCTTGATTCAGTGGCAGTGTTTGAAGAGGGAGGAAATGATCATTTGTGCACATCCTGAAGGTATAGACTAGTAAAGATACAACAACAGATACAAGCCGATAAATTCTTCAATGAATTTTACATGAATCATTTGCTGTTTTTCATTTGTATTATTCATGAGCATTAAAAAAAAAATGTTTTTATAATTTGCAGTTTGCAGTAAAAACAACAAAAAAAAGAATGTATTTTCTTTTTTTCAGTTTAATTTATTTCGTTAGTAAGTTAGTTTAGTTATTTAAAGTCCTTTATACTTTTAATGCAGAAGAGCAGTAACATTGTGAAATATTATTGCAGTTTACTTTTTTCTGTTAGATTTTTTTTTTTTTTTTGGCCGAGATACAACTGTTTGAAATCTGGAATCTTAGGGTTCAACTTAAAGTTGTCTAAACGAAGTTCTTAGCAATGCATATTACTTATCAAAAATTAAAGGTGACCTATTACACCCATTTTTATAAGATGTCAAATAAGTCTGTGATGTCCCCAGAGTGTGTTATGTGAAGTTCTAGTTCAAAATACCCTACAAATAATTTTTTATAACTTGAAGAAATTGAAATTTTCTTCAGTTGAAATTTTAGGGTATTTGCCAAAACATGCTGTTTTTTTGTGTTTTTCTCTTTAAATGAAAACCAGCTGGTGCTCCCGCCCCCCTTTTCAGAAGTGGGTGGAGTTTCAAGAGCTTGTGCACCGGCATCATGCCGACAATAACCGAACACTCTCTCACGCACTAAAAATGTCAGAAACTGCTAGTTGCAGTGTTCAGCCATATATGTTCGAACCGGTGTCATGCCGAATTCTGCACTCTGCCAGATTATTTATGAATTACACAGACGGGTTGCACAGTACGATAAAAATAGCAACATAGCTGGTCTCATTTCCATTGGATGCTAATGCAAACTTTATAAGTGATTTATGAGGTTGACAGATTCAAGCGGTATATTTCACATTGCTTTCATATGCAATTTTTAACCATCACATTACTATTCACGTTCATTCTAGTAACACATGAAGGCAGGGCCAGTGAAAACAGACAGACAGCGGTAGCTTTAGCAACATACAGAGTAGCAAGAAGCTCTTTCAGAAAGGCAATTTTGGAAAACAAACGTGTGATACTACTTCTGGAGGTGTAGATGGATCATGAACAGCTGTCATTGCTCCATCATTCAGGAGCAACTTTTGTGCAAAACCTGCTTTATACTGACAATCATTCACAAAGCAGTAAATGATTCGCACAGACATAAACACATTTCTATAATGTTGAGGGAGCATTTTCTTCGAAAACAAAATTTACCCACTTTGTCTTCAGCAGCTCAGATAGATTTTGGAAGTAAATGGAGAGAGCTATGTGGATTCATACATCCAGCTACAGAACACCTAAAACGCTTGGGAGAAATTCTTGTCAGTTCAGCAGTGGCGGACTGTGCACAACTGTCTGTGAACTCGCGCAGGTCGGTTCTATCGTATAATAAGGCTGTGGCTAATGTGACGTCATATTAGCACCAATGCTTGAGATAGGTCATTAGGAGACACTGCTTATGATTTATGGGAATTAAAAAAAAATAATGGGTGGATTTTTATCATTATAGGGTAGGGCTACATGATTATGACAAAAATCATAATTGTTGATTATTCCCTTGAAATTGTAATTGCGATTTATTAATTACGATTATCACAATTTACCATTGAATGATGCTTATACTATTGTTTGAAGCAGCTGCATGCCATATTTTTATGTGAAAATAAAAAAGCTAAAAAAACTCTTAACTGAAAAACATTTAGTGCTTTTCTATAGTATTAAGCCTCAGATGTCAAATATACATCGGATTGGTTCCTTTAAATTATAAAAAAGTAAATATGAATTGCATTACGTCATACTAAAACTTAAATTAAAATAATGGGAAAAACCCTTAAGGTAGCATGTAGAAAGAAAGAAAAAAGCATCTTAAGCATGCAGAATAGCATAAGTGGACTTTGAACGATTAATTGCCGCTTTGAACGACTACGTAATTGTGGCATCCATAATTGTAATCGCGATTAGAAATTTTATAAATTGTATTGTAGGGTGGATGTGTACACACACTGCCAACACACATTTATATCCAAACTAGGTCCCCTTTAAGTTTTGATAATATTTACAGTAGGAAATTTACAAAATATCTTACTGGAACATGATCTTTAGTTAATATCCTTATGATTTTTGGCATACAAGAAAAATCTATAACGTTGACCCATACAATGAATTGTTGGCTATTTCTTCAAATATACCTGTGCTACTTATGACTGGTTTTGTGGACCAGGGTCAAATGTATTTTACAATGTTATTATTTCATTTTTAGCAGCCATTACTCCAACCTTCAGTGTCACATTGTTTATCAGAAATCATTCTAATATGCTGATTTTGTGCTCAATAAACATTTCACCTTTTTATCAATGTTGAAAACATTTGTCATTTTTAATACATGATCAGGATTCTTTCAATAAGGAAAGATCAAAAGTATATATATATATATATATATATATATATATATATATATATATATATATATTTTGTAACAGTTTGTCAAGTCTTAACTAACAATTTTAATCAATTATATAGATCTTTGTTTAAAAGTATTAACTAAAATAAAACAAAAAATAAAAACGGATACTGTATGGTAAAACAAAGGCATAGTTTCTCATTGATATTTGCCTACTGTTTTTACGATAAGATCATATTAAAGGAGCCTGAAAGTAACATATGACGTTGATTTAAAAAATACTCCTAATTATTATATACTTTTATAACATTGGGGGCTCTGGGACCCCAGACAAAAATAATTCTCGAAATGAGTGTTCAAAGTGCAGCTTCCTCTGGTGTTATGAGCCTGTTGGACTGTTGCTCCCTCTCTAAGCTCTGCACATCCTTAATATTGAAATCCCTCATATTTGGCTCAGAATCGGAGTCAGGATTGGTTTATAAAGGTGAGTGTTTGATACCAACGCATTTCTCCTAAATAGATGTCAGAATATTTCAGATAGGTCATAGACTTGGAGCAGTTAGCAACTGCCCAGTTATTTCCTAGCAAAAACTCTGAACTCTTTAGCCAACTACCTAGCAGCAATTCAGGACACTTTACTGCTGGTGAGTTTTGCACTACTCACATGTACTTCAGTTAAAGTATAAATCTAGATAATTTTTATATTGTGAAATGTTTCTTTTTAGCGTCTGGGTAAACATGCATTCTTTTCATGCAGAGAGAACATCTGACTGTAACGGTATGACTAGACTAATAGTCTCTCTGATGCTGTTATGAAAGATTGCTAAACTTGGCAGGCAGCTCGTTAATAGTTTCTGAAGTCGTGATATTTTCTGCCTCACCATCTGTGGTGTTTTCTTCTTTCTCTCTCTCTCTTTCTTTTTTCCTTAAAGCTCTCCTTCCTGTCAATAATGTCACTTAGCGTTCTGGAGGTGATTTATCCCGGGGACATTCGGTGGTTTAATACTGACTAAGCAAGAAAAACTCTCAGAATACCAGACCTGGACGTGACAAGATTTCACTCCTGGTTCATTTTGCCGTCGACAATCTCTCATGGTGTGCTTCAGATGTAACATAGAGAAATTTATGCTATCCATTAAACACGCTCTATAACTCAGGTCGTTTAGTCTCCCCGGTTTGCGCCAGTCAACAGTCAGACACCAAAAAGGTCTTTAGAACTGTTTATCTGGGGTGAAAAACCCCATTATGTATGTGCATGCAGTCGAGAATGAACACATGCCAAGCACCAAATAAAAAAAGTTAGGGGGTGTGCCTGAAGCATGAATCCGTATTCAAAAGGCACGGAAAAACAAATAACGATTGCTAACGGTTGCCTGTCACATTGCAGTACATAGAGTTTCACTTATCACATAAACAGAGTAAGGAGAGATGACTGAGGATGATGGAGAATGATGTGCAGATCCTGAGCACCACTGACAAACATCTAATCTTGTAAAATGTGTGGTAAGTAGTAAGTACTGCCACTCCATAGTATAAATAGAGTGCCTGCGATCGCGATTTTGAAGCAATCATGCATTCAAAAGCAGTTTCAATGCCAGGCATAATGGGGGCTCCCTGATCCCCTCAATTTTATATACAGTTTAATTATAAAACGATATAACTGCAAAAGTAGGCTATTGAAATTTTGTGGCCTACTATTGGCAAAAACATAATTGTAGACCCTATACGTGTTTTTGTGTTTTGCACCGTGCTTCATTGGGATCTCTCAGCAGGGGGGCCACCAGACTGGGAGGTTGGCCGCCCTTTCAGTGAAAACACACAACCGATGGCCTGACGAGGACACGGGGATGTAATGAGTCTTCCAGACAGGCTGTTTTCTGCTTTATTACCATCCTTCCCCACTCGTGATGATTCATGGCCTTTTGTTTGCGACTGCCAAACATGCCCTGCTTGCAGAATTTTATTTTAGCCATTTTGTGGTTTTAAACACCCCTACATGCAGCACATATGTCATGATAGCCACCTCTCCACAACATTTTCACATGCCTTTCTGCTGCTTTTTCCACTCCCTCCCTCATTGGACTTGTCTTTTTGCATCCTCCCCCCTTATTCCTCACTTCTCTTGTCTTCACAAGCCTCAGTAGAGAGAGAGCGAGAAAGAGAGCGAGAGAGAGAGAGAGCGCGCACATGTGGGGGTGGGGAGGAATCACAGCTGAATTAGTTGAGACTCTCTGATTGGCTGAGAGGCCGGGTATTGTGGGTAAGGGGGTGGGAGAAAGAGCGGGGCTGGTGGCATTTGTTTATTACATACCCCCCCCCCCCCCCCCTTATCTCATGTTATCACGGCAACGGCTCCTCTTATACAAACATAAAATAGACAGTGGAGGGGAAGTATCAGGCTCACTGACTATACAAGGGGAGGGGTGTGTGTGTGTTTGTGTATATGTGTGTGTGGTGTCTGTCTGCCTGAGAAAGAGAGCCATTTAATTTGTGGAGTGAACAGGGATATGCGTCAGTTCGTCCGTCGTATCCAAGACACTGCCGATGCCGCGTCCACAGTCTGCTCAGTGCCACGGTTTTATCAGGCGAGAGGGGTTGGTGCTCGGTGACGCCACCACCAGAAGAGAGAGACAGGCAGAGAACGAGAGGAAAGCGAGGCAGCGTTGGTGCACCGATGCCTGTGTGTACATGTGTTTGAGAGTGTCTGTGTGGGGCTGCCGGCGGTCCACTGCTACTTAGTTACTCTGGCTTCTTGCTGCTGCTGTACGTCCTTCATCCTGTCTGCCTCTGACACCATGATTTTTTGTAATCACTTAGGCGAATACAAGAAGGACGAACTCCTGGAAGCTGCGAGGTGAGTACATGCCTTCTCAAGCTTTCCTTGTCTAATTTCCCACTCTCCCATGATTCCATGCTCTTGTACAGTTTCCATAGTCACTGTTTTCTTTTGTCTGTGCACATGGAAGTGAATTAAGGCATGTGTCGGAGAAGGTCCTTTTAAGACCAGGGATTTCTGACTCCGTAGATGGGTTTTCATACATACATGTGATGGCCTGGAGGAAGCTTGAGTTTCCATTTAGCAGCAGAATGCTTTATTCCATGTGGTGAATTCGGTTTTAATTGGTTTCCGAGTGCTGCAGGTGAAACCACAGGAAGAGGATGTGAAGGAGCTAGGGAGCACCTGTTGTCCAAGGAAACTCCATTTCACTAAACACTTGGGCCATGGTGAAACAAAACTGCCTCTGGTAACATCTGACATTCCTGCGATCCCAGCAGTCACTGCCTTCGTCACAGAGAAAAGATGTTCCTTTTCATACTCTACATTTAAATCTCCATTGGCTTTGCCCCCCTCTTTATACCCCTGCCTTGAGGCACAGCCCGCAGCATGGATACAAATCAGGACTCTTTTTGTTTTAATGATCAAGAGAGAAAGGAACTACAAAGGCCTTGTAATTCCCTCCACCGATCATTAGGAACATGTACGATCACGGGGGCCGCATTGTTGTGGAATTAAGTTGATCTTGCCCCCCACCCCGCATGTAACCCTATGAATTGAGAATTGTTTGTTGAGACTTGCAGAATGGAAGATGGACGAATCCGATAGACAGACAAACAATTCACAAGAAAGTCGGGTTTGACTTATGGCCTGCTTCCCTCTAAGTGGTAATCTCCCGAAGACCAGGATGCATCTGCAAACGCATCAAGAAGATTGATGACACCCACCCATTTCTCAGCCTCTCTTCCCAGTTGTAATCTCCCAGCCAGTCCTATTTTCCCATGTCGGCGGCAGAGTGTGCATTTAAATGAAGGATCTGGTGTTGTTCACTGAAGCCAGTTATCTGTAGTTACTGGCAAGAGGAGACCAGAGCAACTACACGAACCTTACTGTTTTTGTGAGGCTTGACCTGAGGAAAGCACCTCTAGAGTCGACACAAGTCTGTGTTTGCATGCTTGCAAGAACCTGACCGTTTCCAAAGATGGACAACTTGACGTCGAAGCATTCCACTACATTGTTCTGCATCTGATATCTCCCTTTGCCATTGTTCACCAGCACTTTGCAACTTTGTTTTGAAAGGTGCTATATAAATACATGTTTACTTTTGATTAGAGTGGCATCTTTGGCCCCAGATGGCACAAGGTTTTGGCCGTAGGTCTGGTTTCTCTAACACTGTCATACTTGGTCACGCTTGGGCTGCTGGCGAGATGTGAAGGAGTCGCTGGCAGGTGCTGATGAGTCAAACCTCTGCAGGCCACAAGGCTGGAGCTCCAAGCTATGGCTCACTCTAATAACAGAGAAAACTTTATATATGGTATCCACAAGTGCCACTCATAGGCATGTGATACATTTTATATTGAAAGTACACTGTCGGTTACTACTTTATGTTCCATGAAATAAGCCACTGATAGATGCTTGTCATCTTATGTGCTCCTCCTCTTTTGATTATGACCCCATCTCTCCTTTAACTCATCACTTCTCATGTTTCCCTCTGTTCTTTAAAATGCTGCTTTCAGGAGCGGAAATGAAGAGAAGCTCATGGCCCTGCTCACGCCGTTAAACGTCAACTGCCATGCCAGCGACGGTCGCAAGGTAAGAACATTCACTGCGGCATAAACATTTGAAAACTGCTGGTGAAAACTCCATAGAGCTGTTAATATTGTCCTTCTGACAAACTTCCGAAATGGAGTCAAGGTAGATACCATATTTAATATAAATCTATTGGGAGAGTTAATGACCCTAGTCTCAATCAACTTTGTATTTTAATTTGTTTTGGTTTTTGTTAGTTTCCACTCATTGTTTGTTTTCTTTCCCAGTGTTTTCTAGTTTCCGTTTATTTTAGGCTTTATATTGTAACGGGTTTATGGTATAGCACGTACCTAAAAATTACTTTGTTCTGTGATCAGATTTACACTAACTTTTAGTTTGAATTCAGTTTTTCCCATTTCTGTTCGTTTATATGTATTTCTGCTATGTATGAGAGCATTCTATTTAGTTTTTGTTTCATTTTCACACTAACACTGCTAATCTTTCCAACCAAAATAGAACTGATTCAAGTCAGCTATTGAGACATTGCCTTAATTTGCATATTCAGTTAAATATGGTGTCTACCAGGCTTCATTGTGAGAAATGGGCATTGTTCCCTTCTCCTTGCATTAGCTTATTTGCAGTTGAAAATAAGTTTAATTTATGTCATAATCATCAGATTACAAGTAAAAGTGAATGTGCAGGGTTGGGTTTAAAGCTGAAGCTAAGAAGCATCGCTCTGAATTTTTATTTTAATTGGTTCATATTTAATCAAGTACATCACTCAAGTAATTTATGTGGAACTGCCATTTAATTAGTCTAGTTTGTGCTTTCGTTCTTGTGTATGAAATTCAGGGCTCAGCATTGCACTTATCAGAGTTTCAGGTTCAGAGAAATATTGCTTGCGTTGGGTTTAAAGATTAACGCAAGCCCTAAGGTTTTTATGAATAAATACAACAGTTTACTTGCAGCAAAATTACTAACCTAAACTCCACTCATATGGGTTTAATATGAGCTTTAAATGGAGATTTTTTTGGTTGTTGCATAATGCATGTTGACTTAGTGTGTTTTCAGATTGGATTTATCTATTTTAAACAAGACTTGTATGAATTTTGTCAGCAGCGCATGTAAAACTGTGTACAACGACTTTTTCATCAATATTTGTCACTGAGGACAAGATAGGAGCAGTGAAATGGTTGCAGAAGAGTCCTAATCTCTCCGTAAGATCAAGGGCTTGATTTAGAGGAATTACTCTCAGCCGGTGCATGTAGTCCTCATGCATATTTATCGAATATTGACTGATTTCCCAAGCGTGCTACCCAAAAGGTTTTTCTTCTCCGCTTTGGTAAACATTTTGAGAAGAGTCTGTCTGTAGACATGCACTCTCATCTCATATGCACTGTCTGTGATATTACTGAAAAGTGTTTAACAAAGATTGGTGCCTTAGTGCATAATTATTCCCTTAATTCAGCAGAATGTGGCAGTAATAATATATATTGCAAATGCAGTATATATAAGCACTCTGAAGGATGCTGCAATGATTTGCCAGGTTTTTTTTATTAGTTTTTTTTTTATTTCTCTGTGCTGATCGGGATTAACAAATCACTGTCACTTGTGATTACAAGCTAAGACATTTTATTAAATCATTTTAAAGAAATTGCAGGAAGGATTTAATTTTGTATGTCAGGTACCAATCCTATAATTTCATGGATATTTTTAATACTTTATGCCGTTTAAATGTCTGCAAATTTGAATGCAAACTTATCATAGGATCTGGCTTTTTTTTTATGTATTTTGCATGAGTGTAATGCTTAAAAATAATACAATATGTATGCAAACATAATCCTAAAATGACTATCTGCAGTTACATGGTTGAATTAGATTACATTTACTGACACAATGTTGTATCAGTGTGTCTATTTTTTATTTTTCAAATCTGATTTGAGATATTAATTGTTTCCAGTATCCTTGAATAGTATGCAATTGATGTCCAAAAAATGTAATGCAGTGCAGCAAAACATATCTGTGCTTCTTAATGCTGTTTATTTGCTACCTTTATAACACAACATAAATGTTGTCCTTTAGATCATGAAATGCATCCCTGAACTTGTTTAACAACGTCTCTATTCATCCTAAAACAGGTGAGTGTAGTAAAGGCTCACTGAGGATGTACCTGAGATTGGCTTTTATCGACCCAAGGGCGCATATCTCGGCTGTCTGTGTTAACGCCTCTAACAAAGTCTGATGCTCATCACCTTAGTAATTTTAGAAAGTGTTTCTGTGTGAGATGCCGTCATTACTTAAGGGATTACAGTATTTCGATTCATCTGATCTGTACCCTCTCGAATGAATCTCAATGGATTCATCCCACTCACAGAATAGATTGGCATTGCATTTCGTGTTTAATAGATTTTGGTTAATGATGCGTAAGAATTTTACAATCACCACGATGATGCTTATTCAAACACAAAGAGCTGGCGTGTGCATTATGCCCGGGATAATCTTTAGCTCTTTTGGACTTAATGAAAAAAACGCTCTTTCTGGGTCCATCTGCTTTAGTTGGCTGTTTTGCTCTCCCAGGCAGCTTTATGCGTGCATAAAGATCAGTCTAAGCTAACGTCTATAGCGGCTTCTCCCTGAATCACGGAGATGCTACTCTCCTGCCTTTTGTTGCTTCCTTTGCTTCTGAATGTAGCCCTAGGTGCACTCGCTACTTCATTAGATACAGAAAGACACTACAGGAATAGAGAATGTCAGATCGCAAAGCCGGAATCCTTTGTTTGTTTGATGTAATCAGAAAATACCGTCTTCTGTAGATCCACTGAGAGGTGTTTCTCTATTGTCTGTTTACCTGCTTTTATTCTTCTCCATTCTACGATGAAGAGAAAGACCTTGGAAGCGTGTTATTTAGAGCTCTGTCACTTTAATTTCATAGCCAATTTCATCCACCTGATACTCTAGTCTCAACCATGAAAAGTGATTTGACTTACAGCGACCGGCAGTGCTGTTTAGAGACAGAGCCTTCCTCCACAAAACACCCCCGTCCTTTAACGCTGAGCAGATTTTCGCTGGACCCCTTCCAAACCCCCATATGGTTGAATTATGTATTCTGCACTCAGACAGAGAAGCACTTCCTTGGTCTTCTGTCCACACATCTCTGTGCCAAACAGTGTGTTGGGGTTATACTCGATGTTCTGTAATAATTGGGGGTGCATCGGTTCAGATTTCTCACTCTTTGGTTTTATGATTATGCTTTCAATCAGTAAATACTACAGATGTTTTGGTCAAGTGTACCAATTAGTTTAAATGGAAGCTGTTTACTATAACTTCATATTTTAAACTCTCAATACAGGCATTATTCTCCAACATTTTATTTTCATAAAGCCCCTTATTATACCTTTACATGCATTAAACCACATATTGAAATATGTTATAAATCAGGGGTGGTGAACTCCAGTCCTGGAGAGCTGCAGCCCTGCAGAGTTCAGCTCCAACCCTAATTCAGATTCACCAGTTTGTAGCTTCCTAGTAACCGGTCAGTCCTTGATTAGCTTGTTCTGGTGTGTTTGATTAGGGTTGAAGCAAAACTCTTCGCCACCCCTATTATATGTATATAGCTTACGTTGCTTGTCTTTATGTCGGCATTATTGCTGTCTTATTGTGAAAACATCAGTTTCTTTTCCTCTCGTCCTTGTTTACAGTCATTCAGCAATACAATTAAATTATAGTAAATGTTATGTATAAATGGACACATCACAATTCATACAGAGATGCTGTTTGACTTGAAAGAACATTTTATTTAATTTGATTCTATTTTAATGTCATCCCACTTATGTAATGTTAGGGCTCTTTCACTGATATTTGTTGCCTTTTCTTCCTGACTGTTGCCCAGCTTTAATGTTTACAGTGAACAGAAGATATAGTGAAAGGCTCTGTCCACCTCTCTCTTCTAAAAAGTGTGGGGTGTTTGTGTTGATAACACTGTCCTCAGTGCTACGTTTCATTTTATAGAACTTTTCACAGTTGCTTCATTCTGCACAATCAATCAAGCAGGTTAGTTTTTTTTTTTTTTTTTACTGAGAATATACACATGACCCTTGTGTTGTCTGTAAGCGAAAACACCATGCTGGTGAGGGAGGTCCACCAGGTCCATTGCAACATATTGTCCGAACTTGCACTACAAGATGCTTCACCATGGTTGTCTAGGTCATACATAGTGGTTTGATATTCAGACTGGTGCATGATAATGCTGTAGACTTCCTTCCCACTGAGCCTTAATTAGCCAAGATATCTCCATTCAAAATGATATCTTCCGCTCCACTCCACTGCCAGATACAAGCAACTTCTGTATGGATGGCAATGGTGTGACGCACTTTCACCCGCTCTCCATTACAAGTGAACCACTTTTCATTTTGTAATTATATGTTTGCCTCAGTGGCCATCACGCTCTGAGCCCTGGATGCTGTAACAGATGGCCTTGGGCCCTCAATTTATTGCTTGCTGTTTTCCACACACTTCACCTCTCTGGGGATTTTAGATTATACAGGACACATCATTCATAAAATATTGATTTAGTTGTTGTGTTTTTTTTTTCTTTCTGTGTTCCCTTGCAAAAACCAAGCACATGGAACCATTGTATAGAATAAGGTTGTCACCAGAGCAATATTTCAGTAGTCGATACAAATACAAGTGATTTTCTCAAGGTACCAATTTTGAGACCACAGCAAAGTTCAATAGCAATTTTGAAACGGCACTGCTTTTACATAATTGCTTAAACTGCATTTATGGAAAAACGTTGCTTTAGTTAGTCAACTAAAAAAAAGTATGGTGGCTCAGTAGTGCACCACACAATGAAATCTCCACAACACAATGGAAACAAGCCACGACATAACAAAATTAGAACAACGCAATGCAAATAGAAACAAGCTGCAACACAAAAGATGTAGCGCAACACAATGGAAACAAGCCTCAACACAACAGAAACTAGTCGCAACACAACCAAGTTGCAACAAAACAAAATTAGCACAACACAATGGAAACAATCCACAATATAGCAAAATTAGCACAACACATAGAAATGTGTCATTTGCGTTGTGTTGTGTGGATTTTTTTTTATGTAGATATTGTTGTGTTGTGCACTACTGGGCCACTGTATTAAAGTTTTAATAAGGTAAATTAAAATGCCAAGTAAACATTGCTTCAGGTAAATGTTTTTTTTTTTTTTTTACATTTCACATAATTCACTATTTTTTATTGTAAGAAATTTTATGAAATTTCTAAGAAATTATTGTTCTCTGTTTACACTGTTTTTTTTATTTCACTTAAATTTTTTTTTTTTTTTTTGCATTTTAACAATGACATTTTTTTTACAGTTCTATACAATTTACATAATTTTGTTCTTTCTATTTAGATTTCCGCGTATTTGACCATAAAGTAGAACAGAATCGTAATGTGCTGTGTTTGGTTATTTTCACATCTATTATGTATAACAGCATGAACCTAGAGGCTTCTGCCATCTCCAACATCTATCCTAATGACAGATCTCATCTCAGCCTTTGCCACGCAGACCGACATCTCTCTCAGCACCCTGCAAATTACCCCACATTCATCTTTCCCATGTATTGCTGTTGTTAGTGTTTTGATGCTGACCAATTTCAGTAGCTTCAAAGTTGTACCAACAATGATATATTGAAAGCTCGTCTCCAGTCCCATGCTGTGAAATTAGGGCTTCCTGTTTTCTTATTTGAAGGGCTGTCTCATCACGAGCAGAGATTTCTTTTTCGCTGCTAAATATATGCAGTGCTGTGTGCTCGCTGTGCTACACTGAATCAAGATCACTGCAAAACGGTCAGGTTTTTTTGCAAATGTGAAAGCCTTTTTCTCATGTCAGTCAGATCTAACTAGTCAGCTGTCTAGAGGTCATTCTATTAGGACTCTTTTAAGAAAGCTTTAATGCTGTATTGTCTATTCTCAAAACATTTGTGCTTATATAATTATATATATATAATTTTTTGCTTTTGTTGAGTGTACTGCGAACCATATAAAATAAGGCTTTCTTTTAAAACTGTACTCTTTATTTGTTTTTGGTATTTTTACTACTCTGCTTACTGTGTGCAGATTTCTTCAGAGTATTCTATTTTCAGTTTTTCCACAATGACTTCTTGTTGCGTAGGAGGTAAAGGTCTTGACAGTTCTGTTCTTTAATTTATTGCAGATTAAATAGGTCTCTCAAGGCAGCAGTCGTCAAACATGTGGAAAGATTTACTGCCACAATCCTCTCTCAAGTATCTCTTATGATGTATTGCTCATTTATAATTGTAAGCTTTCAGCAGATTAAAGGTTATTTTAAATTAAATACATTTTTGTTAGTGTTGTTAGTTGTAAGTGGCTTGCTTGTTATTTTTATTTTTTTTTATAAAAAAGCATTTACTTTAGGAATATTTTTTTACATAAGACGTTAATGTGCCGGCATGCTGAATTTAAAGGGACAGTTCACTCCAAAATTTGAATTGTGATTATATATCCTAATATTGGTAATGATGTTGGTATTTATAATGTACATCAGAAATGTACATCATCTAGCACGGCATTTTACGCTCTTCTGTCATATTTTCTGGCTGGCCGTGTTGTCTCAGCATTTCATGGCAGCTGCGACCCTGGAGGAGCTCCTGCTCAGCGAAGCGTTAGCGTGTTAAATGTACCCTCTTGAACTGCTTTGTATTCAGGTTGGGCCTCTGCCTGCCTTTCTCTTGTAAGCATGTGAGGAACCAGGCACGTGGTTGGCGCTTCTCATATTGCAATTTGCTACAACCTGTGAGGATTTAGAGGATGAAAAGTGACTGTCCTGTGGATCAACGTCTCGAGGATGGAATAGGTGACCACCGGTCTTACTATACACCCCTTACAGACTAGATTTAAGCAAAAATTCAGTTGAAACTTGATCTCGGTTCAGTAATCATCTATCATTTTATCTATCGATTTAGCTATTGTTCTGTTATGCATCATTCTGTTGTTTTTTGTTTTTCTTTCTTTTTATTAGACACTTAGATAATTAAATATTTGCATTGTCCTGAATGTATGCATTCAAAATCAATTTGCAATACTATGTCCTGTTTGCCATCACAATTCAAATTAAATTCATGAATTGAACTGAAAATTAAACGGTGTTCTCAATTTATTTCTAAATGTTGCAAAACATCCCGCGTGTCACATACAGTTTTGTTAGTTAATTTGCATTATACTCATGAAGTTTCATGTACAACACAATCTGGTATATACTTTTTAGTGAATCTAGAGTCCTGCATGCTGAAAAAAAGCTCCCTGAGATTGCTGACAGCAGATTCAGGATTCAGTTGCTGATGGATTGACCAGTGGCACTGATTCCTGTCGTGCTGCTGCTCTCCACAAACCAAAGTCTAGATTTGCATGCACTAGAAGTCAGACCAGTAACGGGGACAGTGTGGGCTTTCTCCAGAGGGGGCTGGTGGTGGGTCAGGCATGGAGGCACACCTCAACCCCCTCCAGGGAGACTTATATTTTCCTAAACACTTCCAGAAGTTAGCAATGCTGTCGACCATCCAGGGTGACTTGAGGGCGCAGTATGGCTGGTTTCTTGTGGCTCTTTTAAAGGGCTCATTTACTGGGCTGTGAAGAGGGTTAAGTCACTTAGGGCGACAGTGGTTTGGCCCGGGAGACAGAGAGGGAGTGCCGATGTGTGAAATGAAGGAGTGCTTCGCAGTAGTTGTAGCTGTCTGAACGATGGAAAAAGCAGAGTCATTAGTCTCCTGTCTGGAGAAGAGGTTGTCAGTGAAGACAGAGACACTGCTCATCATGATACCTTTAATGCCACACTAAAAGCTAAGCTCCATCTTTGCTGAAAAAGTCATCTTTGCGGTGACACTTTTTCATGGCAAGGACACTATGAGTGGACATGCTTTTCATCAAAATGTGAGAACATTCACACAGTTTGCAGGATGACTGTGAAAATAAAATTGAAAAATCACAACCCCGTGGCACAATTTTAAAGTGAATTTTTGCTCTAATTTGTTCTAATTGATTAAGGCTAGGTTTTAGGAGGTAGCGCTTTTGCACATTCTGTCAGTTCAGACTCTGTTAAATGTAGCTTTCACACTTGATGCATTTGCTCAGTCAGGACAATCTGAATTTGCATCTCTTTCTTATGTTTACACTGTGTTGTTGTTCAAAAGTATGCTTTTGTAATCAACCCGAGTACCTCTAAAAGCTTATTGCTCCAAAAATAAACAATTTGCAATTCACTTCTTTATTTTCATTCATAGTAGCCACAACACAAAAGTAGCTCACACTGATTTTCCAACCCCCTTTTTTTTTGTAGTTTTTAAGAACTAAAAAGCTGGATTTTCGTAAAAGTGGAGATAGGTTGAGGCCCAATCCCAATTCTATTTTATACCCCTTCCCCTACCCCTCCGCCCACCCCTTCCCCTTGTCCCTTGAAACAGAGTGTCAAGGGGTAGGGTAGAAAATAGTCCCCTTAGGATTGGGACACCACTACTATGCCGTCACACGTCATCATTCCTCGTCTAGTTCTTACAATACACACATAAACTGGTGTGCTGGTGTGCATTAGAGCATTTAATTATCGTTCTCGGAAATCGTGCAGCTCACACATCCAGGAGAATATAAACTTGTCAACCATGCCCCACGACTTTTATTAAATACAGTTTAAATACTGAATCGCTACATTATATTTTCCAGCGACGAGAGGATACAATCGCTGTTTTTAAGTAAACTCACTCTAAACAGATAAACGCAGAGACGCGAATACACGCAACTTCCATTTCTCTTTCTCTCTCGGTTTAGCGATTTCTAATTATTGGGGGGATTAGCCCCCATCAATGTCTACGGCAGTTATCGCCCTGATCAGACATATGCTGTGGCATTATCATGCAGTCTGTAATGATATGACGTTGGCAAATATTAGCGATTTTTTTTGCAAACATTTCTTTGAGTAACACGTCCGTCCTAGGCAACATCGCGTTCATAATCACAAATGAATTGCCTGCAGTAATGAACGTGATATTGTGTAGCTTTTCAGTGAACTACACCGCTGTATATTAAATGCCACTCCACCTGAAAGCACGTGATGGAGATTTAATACTAATCACATAACAGGCTTTACTGATGTGATGTGCATGATGTTTAAATATTTTATCGGAATCAGTGTAAAATCAAAGCAGAAACGAATGACTTGCCCTGACTCTTTTTCTTGAAGTGGAAAATAATTTATCAGTGGCATGCTAGCTTTAGACAATGTCTCCGAACACTGATTGAAAGCCATACTTGTGAGTGTGTGTGTGTGTGTGAGAGAGAGAGAGAGAGAGAGAGAGAGAGAGAGAGAATAGGAAGCGTACTCCAGAGTGTGAGATTTGCCACGGTCTGGGTTTAAAAATGATGGAGCTCTCTGAAGTGCAGGACGTTAACACAGCACACTGGAGCACATTATCAAGATGCCTTCTACTGGGGCTCAGGGAAAAACAATCACTTACCGTACACCTACCGCAGATCCCATCAATCATGTCACAGTTGTTCCATGGTGAACAATTGACTTTTTCATTTTCTCTGTGTTTTTACTTTTTCTCACTGCTGCTTTTTTCTCAGATTAGTTTTGAGCTGGGCTCTGTTGTATGTTAAATATACACTGTAGTCAGTTCCACTTAACCTGTCTGAACTTTTAACCATGACACTAAACTTGTGCAGTTAGCTTGTTCCCTTCCTTAGTTGTGCAGTTGTTATTTTGTATTTATCTGATCTTCTTTCCCCAAGAGACGCATAAGATTCCACTCCACTTTCTTTTAGAGAATTTGCTAATTGGAATTAAATGGCTACAAACATAAAAACTTTCATCATTTACTTACCCTCAGGGTTTTCCAAACTTGACTGATTTTCTTCTGTGGAACGAAAACATTTAGAAAAATATCTCTTATTTTTTTTAACTGAAAATCAGTGTAGCCCAGTGTAATTTTCGGACAGCACAGACTTCGAGTGTATGGTCGAAAAACACCGAAAATTCTGTGAAATATTTTATTTCATGTGTAGAAAGAAAGAAGAAAGAAAATCATCAAGGTTTGTAATGACTCCTTTTCCTTTTCATATTTTCTTTTTGTTTTTAACAAGCATTATTTTATAACCAGATGTTTTTTTAGCTAAAACACACAACAAATACCTTAAAGAAGGCATGATGAAGACATTCTCATCCATGTCAGGACATTAGAAGCCATTGTTCCGATTACTGCCCCATCATTACTCTGGGTGGGATTGTGAAACAGAGCTGTTTATATGGTGTGATAACATTCGCTTTAACATATTCCAGGCTTTAGCTTAAAGATTATGTGTACTAGAGGAATGATGTAGGAAGAGGCCTGGGAGGGAATTAGCACAGAACGATTTGCTTTGCACCAAAGTCTTAGTGCTCTGGATCTAGTACTCTACAAGACAGCTCTCTAGCTCTGTGGTTGGTTGGATTATTCTAAGATATAGTGTATGCACAGATTTCTCGATAGTGTTGTCTTCACTTCACTGTTTTTACTTCAGGTGAAGCTTGCAGTCAGCTGAAGTGCTTTTTAGTTTTTTCCCCATTTAGACTGTAAAATGAACAAGGCAGAATGTGCCTTGCCATCTTTGATAAAGCAAGTTGAGACAGCCTCGCTGCACAGGCTGAGATAAAACAAGCGGCGTGCTATCTGTGCAGCGGTTGCCGGTGAGAATATGTTAATTCAGACAACTTTTTTGGTTTCATTTCCATGTTTCTGAAGATTAACAAATATTTTGTCTATCCAAGCGTCTGTTCCTGGTCCTCATTGCACAATGATGCGCCCCCGTAGAAACGTAGGTGGATGGAAGAAACGGAGCAGCTGCGTATGTGGAGCGCTTGTAGTGTTTCCCGTCTGCCATTATCTCTTTCCTCTCTCTCTCGTTCTCTCAAACACACAGGCTTTATTGCAGTTAATTATCGCATGTGACTATTTGTTTCTGCTTTTCAGCAATAGACTCCTGGGACAACTTGAGCTCGTGACAGCACATGATTCAAAATAGCATCCCGCTGGACGCTCTGGTCGTTAACTCCTTCAGTGCTCTGCTGGGACTGTCTTTAATAGGGTGTGAGTGTTGTGATTAGGACGGAGGAACCAGGCGTCGTCCCCCTTTGGGATTTGAGCTCCTTTATGCAGAGCCCAGTATGCAGTAAGAAGCCCCTATAGGAGTTGGCGAGCTGTATTTTGTCCGTTTTCCAGGCCTGGTCGAGGGGCTAATGTCTTATTGATCCTCTCAGCATGTAACTGGCATTAGTGTGCTCGGTAGACCCTTCCTGCTGTTTGCTTGCAGCTAGTATATTCCTCTCTTTGGACGTGGTGTTTACTTTAGCGTTTCACAGGGACGAAAGAGACTTCTGTACACTCTCATGTGTAAATCTGCACTAACGGAGTTAAACTATGGGGTTACTTAGCCAAGCAACATTGTTTTCAAAGGCTCCGTCCACGCAGATTTCACGCTAGTTATAGCATGTACCGCAGTCATGGCAACAGCTGTGGAGAAGCACTCATCGTCGGCATGGTTACAGGTCACCATTCCTCCATGGCAACACAAGGAAAAGATGTGGACGGATATTATTATTCTTAGGAAAAACAAGGAGTTTTTGTTGTTTTCTAGGCACGTAAAATTCTGTCATATTAATACAGTTAAATTATATATCAGGATATGTGATAGTGACTGAGATTAGAGGGGGGAAGTCTCTAATACTTACCAAGGATGCTTTTATTTAAATGAAAATACAGGAAAAACAGTAATATTGGATATATGATTACATTTTTCTTATATATTTGAAAATGTAATTTATTCTTATGATTTCAAAGCTGATTGTCAGCTTTCACATGGTCCTTCTGAAACCATTCTAATATGCGGATTGGTAGCCAAAGAAATGGTTTTATATTTGAAAATGTTTTTTTTTATTTTATTAAACTCTTTTTATTTAAAACTTTATAACTCCTTTTAGGTAGGACTGGGCAATATGGCAAAAAAAAAACAGAACATTTTCAGAACATTTGACAGATTTTCGAATTTTAAGATTTTTAATTGGTCAACTTGAAAATGTTACTAAAACATGATTCAAGTAACTCTTTTTGTTTTGTTTTGTTATAAACCCTCTAGTTAAAGGGATACTCCACCCCAAAATGAGAATTTGGTCATTAATCACATACCACCATGTCATTCCAAACCAGTAAAAGCTTTGTTCGTCCTTGGAACACAATTGAAGATATTTTTGGATGGAAACCTGGAGGCTTGTTACTGTTCCATTGACAGCCTAGTAAATTGCACCGTCAAGGTCCAGAAAAGTATGAAAGACATTGTCAGAATAGTCTATCTGCCATCAGTGGAGGTAAGTGATTAATGACAAATTTCATTTTGGGGTGGAGTAACCCTTTAAAGAGGATTATTTGACAATAGACAAGTTTATACATTTATGCATATGCATTATACATTTATACATTATTAGGCATTTACAATCTCTTTCTTTTCCAGAAATTTCTGTTGTTTGCTTGTTTGCTCAAAAGTTCACACTGTTTCTCTCCTTATCACAAACCCTCACAATGTGTGTAATGGTGAAAAATTTGCACAAAAGAACAAAACAATTGAGTTTCTCAATGTTGTTGCAGGCGGTACCGACAGTGTGCAGGGATTTGTCTTATTGGTAGCCTATATTTGAATGGGCAGAATAAACCAAACACTTTTTCATTTGAATGACCTGCACTGCACTGCTTCAGGGTCTGCTGGCAAAAGGTCAACGCTGCCACATAGCTTCACTGTTGCTTTCTGTTTGAAGCCATCTGAATAGACACAGATCTTCACTTTAGTTCACCTGTCTGCTGTTTCTGCCAGCACCAGAAAGACATTATGTGACAGAGCCATATGCACAGAGGGTATTCTGAGTTTCATTATTTGTAAATTCCCTTAAAACAAAGCAAAAGCTTATTTTAGCATTTTAAATAGTGTCATAGTGTTGCAATCTGGAGTATGTAGGGGTGATATTTCCAGCTGTACATCTTTAGGCAACACATTCATCTTAAATGATTCAATAAGAACAGCTCTCGAGTGAGACGACAATTCTGCTGGTGTGTCGGGCTCTTAAAGAAATTGATGGAAGATCTGTGCAAGAAACAGATTTAATAGCCTACGGTTAAACGGTTTTGTCTTCTACTTTTTGTTTTGCATAGAGCACAAGAGAACATGTGTGCTCTCTGCAGGATATGTCTTTCCTGTTAGTCCTGTTTGCTTTGGGTAGGGCAGACAGATTGGCAGGAGGGGCAAAAGTGATTGAGTGTAGCCATGGCTACTGTATGACTGTGTTGCCATGGTGACATCCAGCCTCCTGACTCGTTACATATGCAAGATTCAGGTTGTTCAGAAAATCCTCAGATGAATGTTTTACACAAGGTAAAATTAACTAGGTGTTCCCCAAGGGTCAGTTTTGGGCCATATTATATTTACTGTTACTTTTAAATGTAATGCTCTTTAGGAAGTAGTTAAAATGTTGATATGATGACAGATTAAATAATTTCAGTCTGAGCATGACCTTGATGCTGTTATAGAACTGTGGTGCCACATGAGATTGAGAATATAATCTTTCGTAGAAAACAAACTGGGTTTTGTTTAGATTGATTCAGCAAGTAATCCCCATTTAAACCTTTGTGGTATATAAAAAAAATGAGTGAGTCTTCATATTTATTATTTAAAATGGTTCAAATTTACATTCATGGTGTTAGGGAAATAGTCTTATTCATTGCAGCTTAAAATTAATTAGTTTACACTTAATGCTTTGGTTAACAGATGGTAAGCATGCAGTTTTTGTAATGGTCATCTACTAGGAATAGAAACACCAGCTTGCATGTACTTTGAACATTAATATTAATAAAGTTGGAAACAAAAAGTTGTATTTACATTTACTTCATTTAATGCAAACTAATTGGCTTTTTTCTCACCCCACCCCCCCCCCTTTAAAAATTTAATGTTTTTTTAGAACTTGTAATACCAATTCAGTGGACAATCGAGATGCATCAGCAGACCAAAGTGCTCTGCCACAGGATGAATCACGTAAACCAGCATCACATGTGCGATCTCGGTCACAGCTGCCTGAAATGAGTTTTGGTTGAATGCCACTGAATCAGTACCAACTCTTCTGTCAAGTCAGCTCTAACTCCCTGGAGAGTAAAAAGAATGATAGACTGCTTGCTCTGTTCGCGTATCCACTTTGTGTTGAAATCATGTCATTTCAGTCTCTGTCACAATACAGTGCTGCCAATGTAGTGCTGCACATTGTACATTGTGCTTCTACCGATGTCCCAAGTAAAGTTAGAGGACAAAAGAAGAAGAACAAGAAATTGTTACAGGGTGTGCCAGAATTACACAATGCTATCATTATGTCATTATTTGCTTTTGTTTTTTTTGTTTTTTTGTTTTGCTCTCTTTTGTTTTGATTCGTCATTCTGGCAACATTGTCTATCAGTCGACATCGCCGAAAATGCTGGTAAGTGTTTTTTTTTGTTTGTTTTTTTTTCCTGAGCTTGATTGAACTAATTTTAATTTGTTGGATTCATTTATTTTGTATTTTTTATTTTAATTTGTTGGATTTTCACAATGTGGCTGTTTTGGTTCTTTGTTCATAAACTGCGTCTTTGTGAATGCAGTGGATTGGAGTGAAGGTGTTAGAGTGTGAAAACTCTGTCCTAAAGAGGATGCCTAGTGCACCACCTGCTTGATAAGTGAGCTTAAATATACCTCCTCTACCACTACAGCTTTTCACCCCACCATTCACATATTCACTCAGTTTGTTTCTTGTCTTTTACAACTTCAAACACCCTGGTGTGCATGCCAACGAAAGCTCGTCACTGCGTATTGTTATCATTATTTTGCAATTGAAGTGCACAATTCAAAGTTTTCCAATTTCATCTAGATTGATTTCTCATTGCTTTGTGCATTTTCAGCTGTATGTTGAATGATCCGTGCTTAACGCAGGAGGCTGTGCGGGAACCCATGGAGTTTGCACATTGTGCTTTGCTCGCATCAATACATTGCTGTAATGGTTTATGACCATGTTGCTTGTCGCATTTCATTGTAGACTTTTATGGGGATTTTATTTTGTTTGTGCCACCTGATCCTCAGTTTGTTTGATTGTTTTCGACTGGCTTGTCGATTTTCTTTTTTGTTTGTGTTTTGTTCTTGAATGCAGAATGCGTGACTTGCATTACTTGATGTCTGAAAGTTAAAAATTTGATTAGCTTCTCATTTGAACTGTTCGATATTTATGCCGTCAGACTTCCTTTTAATTTTAAATTCTCATCTTGTTTCATTTTTGTTGGCTTGAAACAAATATCAGCTGCTATCTTTAATTAGCTCTTGTAACAAATACCGTTTGCAAAAAAATGATCAGAAAACGGGTGATGTGAGTTTTTGCAGTGATCATGCCATGCTGAGGGAACTGTTGTTATACCCCACTGTGTGCTGCTGTAAACAGATACATGGGGTTAATTACCTTTATTTTTATGTTATTTTGTATTTTAATACTTAAACTCTATATCATTCTCAGTAAGACTTGTGCAGGGTTGGATTGTCAGGTGGGTTTTCAAGCCTCAGAGCTGCAATGAAGTGTGACTTCCTTATGGCAAAATTCAGTCATGAGCCTCACTTTTCTAGAGGTGAGGAACACCGGTATTGGTTTTTCCTCACGTGTTCGACAAACCAAGACCTCCCTTGGTCACTAGGCAGCCCGATTTTAGAAAAAAGGAGATATAAAGAAGAGAAAGGTGGGTTTTGGTACTGTTTTACAGAGGGGTGCTTTGTCATCATGGCTTTGTTGGATCTGTGTACATAACTGTTAAAAAGTTTGAGGGCAGTAAGAATTTTTTTTTTCTTTTTTTTTTACTTCAATAGAATGATATTCACTTATGGTCACCAAGGCTGCATTTATTTGATCATATTTATAATTAACAGTAATATTGTGAAATTATTGCAATATGAAATAAATACATTCTGTTTTAAAATGTTTAAAATGTAATTTATTCCTAAATAAATACATAGGCCTACAAATCTTACCGACCCAAACTTTTGAACAATATAGTTCATCTTTCAGTTTTGTCATAACTGTGGTTCCTCTTGTCTTTCTTGTAGTCTACTCCATTGCACCTGGCAGCCGGATACAACCGAGTCCGAATCGTTCAGCTTCTCCTGCAACATGGCGCTGATGTTCACGCTAAAGATAAAGGGTGTGTCTGCTTATGTCTCCTTTTTTCCCCTACTTTCCTGTCTCTATCAACTATTTGTTTCACTCTGGTAAAATCTTTTTAATTAACCTTCCTCTGTCCATATATTACTTAAAGGAAAAGCACATTTTGGGCGTAAATGATTTTGTTTGTGCGTGTTTTGTTCTTGCAATTCCTAGTGGTCTTGTTCCTCTACACAACGCCTGCTCATATGGACACTACGAAGTCACAGAGCTACTGCTAAAGGTAAGGACAAAAACCTGAATGGGTGTGCATGAATAATTTTGTGTAATCTCTGTGGAAGACAAACAACAGTGTTTCCAGTTAAGCAGCTTGTTTTAACCCGGCACAATGCAATGAAGCATTGATTCAAAATCCTGCTCCACTTACTATATATTTAAACGTTTCCATGCTATGCAGTGTTTTAGGCATCACTGTGGAGAGAATGATTACGCCGATATTTTTGAATTTATAGACTGTTATAGATTATTATCTATTATTTTTTTAGTGACAAATTTAGTGCATGTCCTGCATACAGCTTCAGTCTACATGTCCTGTCAGAGTTCATTCTGTTTCAGTGCAAACACAATATAAAGTTCCATAGAGTATGGCCTTTAAGCCCAGCTTCCTTTATTTACAAAGCTGTAATATGGAACACTATGCTCATGGTGTGTTCTCCCATGCTCAGTGTGTCAACAGAGCCCTGTGGAGTGGCCAATCTGTCTCTACAACAATATTTGGAGTTTGATACACAGCAGAACAGAGAATTCTCAGCCTCAGGAGAGCTTATCACAATATCAGTAGTTCCCGGATCTCCTTATGCCCCCTCAATCATTATATTCGATTAAATGTGCTGTGCAATGATCAGAAAGACAATTAAGAATCCTCTTATCGTACACTGATGCATTGTGAACACCTGACGTTATCTTGATGTTCCTGAGTTCCTCAGGAGCTTTCGTTTCACTCCTCTTACTTGCAGCTCAAAAGAATCTCTCTCTGTTTTAAAAGGATCATTCACCCAAAAGAGATTTTCTCATTCACCCTCATGTCATGAAACACAAAAGGAGAAATTTAGCAGAATGTTTTCCACAATGAAAGTGGATGGTGACCAGGATCTGTAAAGCTTCAAGTCCTTTGAAACCATCCATTAGATCCTTTTGAGGAAAAGCTTGAATTTGACTGAAAATCCTCTAAAATCTTGTTCACCAAACATGTCACACAATATCATGTTTTAATGTTTTAAATATTTTATTTAGCATTTGATGCTAGATAGCAAATCTAAAGAGTAAAGAAAAAAGAGTTTTGTTCTGTTTACCCTTTGCCTCTGAGTGCAAGTTGATGTCTCCGTTTTGGAAAACTGCCATTTTCTAAAAACGTGTTCGATATTCTTTTCCCTCAGTGCTATTAACTCAGCTTCTGGGGCATAGCAGACTCCCTTAATAGATAGAAATTCTTAATCTATGCTAAAACTGCTCTTACTGCTCAAGCGGAACCGCATAATGTTCTCGATGTA
Source organism: Carassius gibelio (assembly GCF_023724105.1). Classification (NCBI taxonomy): domain Eukaryota; kingdom Metazoa; phylum Chordata; class Actinopteri; order Cypriniformes; family Cyprinidae; genus Carassius; species Carassius gibelio. Next base: position 18,216,802 of record NC_068416.1, on the reverse strand, counting down.
TATGAAAATGAATCTGAGCCGTCAGAGCTGGCACCATCCTTTCCGTGTGATCTCACCCTGAATGTTTTTCTGTAGCATGGGGCGTGCGTTAATGCCATGGACCTCTGGCAGTTCACCCCTCTGCACGAGGCTGCCTCCAAGAATCGCGTGGAGGTGTGTTCCCTGCTGCTGAGTCACGGAGCCGATCCCACACTGGTCAACTGCCATGGGAAGAGCGCGGTGGACATGGCCCCGACCCCAGAACTCAAGGAGAGGCTCACATGTGAGTTTATATAGCATAAATTGCATTATAAAACAGCCGTGTTCCTTATTGCTTAAGGGTGAATTAAAGACAACATGGGATCTTTCATTATTGCTCAATAATCAAAGCTTACAAAACTCATCCTGCTTGTTCACCGTCCAAGTGCAAGTGAGCTAGACATGACTTAGCTCTGATTGTTCCTGCAACATTCTCACTGGCAACGAGACCGACACATCAAGGTTTAGAGAAAGACAACCTTAAACATACAATATTCTCATTCTGCATTATTCAAGCGCAGTGGAGGCTGAGCTCCAGTCGGCTGATGGGGTTGGCAGGCAACATCATTATATATTTTGCCTGTGAATTCTCCATCTGGCTTCTCCCAGTGTGGGGTGGAGTTGATGTAGTTTTGACGGAAACTTTACACAATTTGCTGTGTAAAGATTTTCCTTTATGTAGAATTAGTTTGAGCTTGTGCTGCGAGTATTTAAGAATGCGAGCTCTTGTTGTAATATTCACTTTTGATAGTGTGTGGTAAGTAAAAAATGTGAGATAAATGGAAATATACATCAATTATAATAATATTTATATAATTACAAAATAGATAATATACTGTATAATTAATAAAATACAATATTTAGCTCTCAGTTCTCAATTCTTATTCATTGCTCAAGCTGTTATCCAAGAGTGCTAAAATGTAATACACCAGTTAAATATAATTTTTATGTTTGAAATGCTTCAAGTTAAGCATTTTAACATTATGATGTATGAAAATGTATATTGATTTTTAGATTCTCTAAAGGTTGCATTTAACAGTGTTTTTACAAATGAACTCTTGGCAGTTAATGGCGGAGATCATGTGATTTATTGAATTGTAATGTTTTGTTAAATATCAGCACGAGAAGGGATTACCTTTGGCCGAATCCCCGCCGTCCTCATCCAGTAAAACAGCTCTCATGCAGATGGAATAATGTTCTCTCTCTGCTGTTCTTATGAGCAGAAGCATAACAAATTGAATGCGCAAAATTCATTCGATCAGGTCAGACGATTCAGTCATACATATTAGATATCCTTACTCAAATTTTTGCAGCCGTAAAGCCAAATTGCATTGTAGCTGTGAAGCTTCAATGACTTTTTTCACGCTTTGTCTTGATGAATTATGTCTACCAAAGGCTTCTGTCAGAGCATCTTGCATCACCTCTCAAAATATTCTTTTTTCCTCCGGCGCAGATGAGTTTAAGGGCCACTCTCTACTTCAGGCGGCACGGGAAGCAGACATGACCAAGGTGAAGAAGACCCTAGCTTTAGAGATCATCAACTTCAAGCACCCACAGACGCACGAAACGGCACTGGTGAGCCCCTGCTGATTCACTTCAAAGCTCACCAGCTGAGGATAGTGGGATAGTTAAAGGGGATAGTTCAAAATAAAATTCCTATCATCATTTACTCACCTACATATCATTCCTTACCTTTATGATGAGATTTTTTCTTCCTTAAACCACAAGAGATATTTAGACAGGATGCCTCTGCTCTGTTCCATACAGTGATAGTGAATGGTGTACCAAAAAGAGAATTAGCAGAGAACTGTGACACTTAAAAGGCCTCTGTCCTGTGTTTCAGCACTGCGCTGTCACCTCACCTCACCCGAAACGAAAACAGGTCACTGAACTGCTGCTACGGAAAGGAGCCAATGTCAATGAGAAGAACAAAGAGTGAGTCATCGTGCCTGTCATGTGTTTAACAAATGGCAAACGTTTATTCTCTTTAGACTGATGCTAAGGTCTTTGTTTCTCATTATCTTCTGCTATCTTCTCTTTATTCCCTGTGCAGCTTCATGACGCCTCTCCATGTGGCAGCAGAACGGGCACACAACGACATCATGGAGGTTCTGCAGAAACACGGGGCGAAGGTACATACCTGCCTGTGCTCACGAGTGCCTACAGAGCTGCGACACACACATACACACCTGACACCTCACTTCGCTCTCCACAATCTGTCACAAGCTCTCACAGTGTAGTCTACCTTTAAAGGGATAGAGTATGAAAAATACACCTGTATTCTGGGAAGACATTTTTTTTTCTTGCCATACAACAACAGCTCAGGTCAAAGAGAGGGAGGTAATTGGCCATTTAAAAATAGATTATGATTATGATGCAAGCACCATTGACTGACATTATAAGTGGTATACTGGGGAAAGAATAAAACACTACAAGTGTAGAATGTGGCCTGTCTACAGAACCACAGCATCTTTTTTTTTTGTCTGTTCTCACCTGTTCTCAGTGGAGCAGCATTTCTGTCACATAATACCGTTGTGTGCAGTTGAGTCATCACGTTCCTGCTATGAGAGGAAGAGAATAGAAAATTAGGCATTGCCAACACTGCACTTCCTTCTTTTTTTGTTTTTTGTCAGAGTCATTTGCCTGTTTGTTAGTGGATAAGATAATTGGCTTTGAGATGGAAGAGCTCATCATCAGTATGGAAGTGTTTATATGCTAACATCTTCCCAATTAACTGCCAAACATTCATCACTCAGATACTTTAGCAGATTGGTCTCTTACTGGAAATCTGATCACTAGAGTGTGGAATCATGAAGTTATTCGGATTCAGAACATTTTTTGTACTATTGGTTTTATTGATTTAAAAATATTGGAATCACTTGAATTTTAGGAAGTTTGTTTCTGTAGTTTTTTCTGTAACATTTGCATTCTTCCACTAATGCAGATGGAACTGCATAAAACACAAATAAATTATGTAAAACATAAGAGCAATAGATTTGTTTTTGTCGGATATGCACAAGAATGAAAACTGAATTTGTCTGATTTATTTTTTTCCCAAAATTAATAAAATGGCACTTCGGTGTGTGTACAGTAGAGAAAAGTTGCCTTCTACATTTTTTCCACAGACTTGGCACATGTCTGTTGGTTTAGAAGAGATACTGAAGACCGCACAGTTGCTAGATGAAATACATTTGAAAACATGAAAAGGTTCTATGAATAATTTTATACGTTTGATTCTTTTGTTTTTCTGATGTACTCTGAACTGACCTCGTTTCACAGCAGACTGCTGAGGAATTGAAATGTTTTCTAAATATTCTGTACCATTTAAAAGTTTGGGGTCAGTAAGATAATGCTTGTTTTCAGTAAGGATGCTCTAAATTGATCAGAAGTGACAGTAAAGATATATAGAACATTACAAAAGAGTTATTTTACAAAGAAATACAGTTCTTTTGAACTGTCTAGTCATAAAGGAATCATGAAAATTGTCATGGTTTCCATAAAAAAAAAAAAATATATATATATTTTTTTTTCAACTGTGATAAGAAATATTTCTTGAGCACCAAATCAGCATATTAGAATGGTTTCTGAAGGATCATGTGACACTAAAGACTGGAGTAATGGCAGAAAATTCGGCTTCAATTGTGATAATATTTCACAGTATTATTGTTTTTACAGTATTTGTATTTAACTGTTATTTGTACTTTTTTTATTGTATTAATTTGTGTTTGTCCTCTTTGTTTTAAGCTCTCTATGGTGAGCCGGCTCTGTTTCTGTAATACTTTTTAAAAGATAAATCTTACACATTGTCAAATTTTCTGGTTAGGATGAATAGGTAAACAGTCTGCTACCTCGATCTCACAGCTGGACTGTGTCAGAGAAACTGGAGGACGTTTACGAGCTACATCAGTCATGTCATTACCTCTCTAGAGCAGAGAGGGGTAAAAGACTTCCAAATCAATGGAGCTCTTCCAGAGAGCCAAATCAGATAAGCATCGACTAACTGATCAGGCATTCAGCTACTGCCTTGGCTGAGAGCATCAGGGCTGATCAGCTATTCTTCAGCGGAGAGACCAGGGGAGCCGATACTCCTGTAAATAATCTCATCCACAGTCTGCCGCCTTTGTTTGAGCTGAGAGTATATCTAAAGGGCCTCCCAGTTCATCAAACTTGCTTGTCCTACTTTCACGCAAGGTTGTATTATCCAGAGGTCCTCTTCATTGATGCCGTGTGACTCTTTTATGCTGCCTGGAGCAGCTTGATTTGAAGCCGACCTCCCTCGTGCTCGCAACCCCTGCTCTTCTGCATGATAAATAAATGGAGGGTGACCCACCATAACCCGAATTCCATCATTCAGTCACCAGCCAACGTCCATCTGTTGCAGTACGACCCCTCAGAAACGCATTTGATCATTAACTGGTGTTGCGACCTAGCTCGCTGCCAAACTTCAGCGGCCAGACTTAAGTGACATTAATGGACTGGATAATTAGTCAGGCTTGAGGTTCAAAGACAAGAGGCTATTGTAGCTAGTGTGTGTTTACAGACCACGTGTCAACCAGTAAACAGATGGTGCAGAAGCATTGTAAGAAGTAAGAAGAGCAGGATGCGTGAAGAATAAAGCTGTCTAAAGTAAACACAGTTACTGAGAAAATCAGCTGACATTAGGAGCTGCTTATTAGCTGAAGATCTAGACTGATATGTGTAGCTTTGTTCAAGCTGACAGGAAAATTTGTTTCTGGTGTAGACTGTGTGACTAAAATCTGTTTAGCAGTTTCTCAATTTGGACTGGACACAATTAACATTTAACCAGATTTGTACACTTACCGTTCCAAAGTTTGAGGTCAGTAAATGTTTCCGAAAGAATGTCTCTTATGCTTGAAAATACAGTAAAAAGCAGTAAATTTCAGAAATATTGATGATGATAATACTTTATCACTCAAGTCTGAACTACTTCTGATGTGACCGTATCCATGTTTTTCAACATTCAACACCAACATATACATTACATCTATACAATACAGAAATATCAAGCATTATAGTTTACACTTACATAAGTATTACGTTACATCCTACATTACATGTACTATACATTTAAAATTACACTACACTTTACAGCATCCTCACCTCTTTTACAGAGAGTATTAATATGATCTTTCCAAGACAGCATATGATCCACCATCACTCCCAAACACTTGTACATTTTAACCTGTCTGATTTTTTTCATTATGAATAACAACAGATAATCAAATCCGTATCCAAATATGATTTCTTCAATTGTAATCGTATTAATAACAAGTTCATTATTCTAACACCATTCTACCTATTTTGCCACACCCTGTTGATGTAGCATAGGACTGTCTGAAGCATTCAACAGAGATATTAAAATATATTGATTTGTCATGTCAGCTTGACAATCGTCTGTATATAAAGTTTATAAAATATAAAGCATAACAGAACTGTGACACATCCCTGGGGTACTCCAGCATTTGTTATAATAACAGATGCCAATGTTTTGTTCTCTTTAACTCCCTGAACTCTATTTGTGAGAAATGAGATATACCAGCAGATCAACTGGGAATTTACACCCAACTGTACAAGTTTTGACACTGAAATATCTACCTGTATTTTGTTAAACATGGATGAAAAATTTAGTAACAAAGTTCAGGGGTCAAGTTTGTCTTAAACCATCTGAACTAAATTCTGAAGTAACAATCTTTCCAAGCATTTCCCAAAATATTAGTAAAATATTATTGCAATTTAAAATATAGGTTTAGTGATCCTTGATCCATCATTCTAATATGCTGATTTGCTGATCAAGAAACATTTCTTATTATTATCCATGTTGAAATGTTAAAAACATTTGTTCTGCTTAATATTTTTTGGAAACCTTGATAATTGTTTTCTCTATTCTTTGAATAATAATAATAATAATAAAACATTTTAAACAAAAATATTTTTGTAACACTATTATTTTCTTCACTGTCACGTTTCACCAATTTATTGCATCTTTGCCCCCAAAAAATAAAAGCATTAAAGTAAAAGCTTTCTAACACCATACATTTGAACAGTAGTATATATATTATAACATTTAAATTTAGATTGTATGTCAATCAGTCATAATGGATTTAGTTTTTTCATTATTTGCAACTCTGTATGTAATCATAATCATGTAATCCTAAATGTGTATATGTAGTACAGATGCGGAAACATTTAGATCATAGATCATTTCCATGCCAAAATGCAATAAAATGCTGTTTTGGGGCAAAAGAGCCAATTTGGCAGAAAATATGAGCAAAAACCAGAATGTGAACCCCAAGCTGGACAAGACAAAATGCAAGGCTATGTGAAATCCTGCAAGCATAACTTATTTGCAAAGAACATTTTTAACATTCAGCATACTCTAATGTAAGCATCCTTTCACCGATGAGATTTCTTTTTCAGGTTTTCTCAGAATTAATGTTCATGCATTATATATCAGTCACAAATTTATTTTGAAACAAATCAGAATTGGAGGTTGTAGTGTGAACAAAGCCATTGTGTGTTTGATGTGGAGAACTGCGCCATGTGCATTTTTTTGTGAAAAAGTAACAAGTTTGAGACAGAATAATGAACTGTAATCGTGCCAAACGCTGAACCACACGCACACATTTACGCAGTAGGTCCCTTTCTTTCTTTGCTGTGCAGTGTTGATAGTCTTTGAAGGAGCGTGGAAGTTTCCCAGGGGCTTGTCTGATTAATTCATATTTGTGTTCATTTCAAAAGAGGCCAAGTTTGCTTACAGCTCAGTCTTGCTCTGTGGGCTGCGTTCAGATGTGCTCTTCGCTGATCAGTGAGGAGGAGGAGATTTCAGTCTGCTCACTTCCTTTCCATCCTTTTTTTTGTGTTTGTTTATAGATGAATGCTGTTGACACGCTGGGTCAGACGGCGTTGCACCGGGCGGCTCTGGCGGGACACTTACAGACATGCAGGCTACTCTTGAGTTATGGAGCCGACCCCACCATCGTCTCCCTGCAGGGCTTCACAGCCGCACAGATGGGCAATGAAGCTGTACAGCAGATCCTAAATGGTACAGACTGAATCTGGGGTTTGGGAATGTTTATTTGGGCTTTGATATTATGCATTAACAATTCTGGAAATTGATGTTAATTTATGCTCGTGTCTGTTAGAAAACATTCCAGTGAGGAATTCTGACGTGGATTATAGACTCTTAGAAGCAGCAAAAGCAGGAGACTTGGACACTGTGAAGGTGAGACTAGTCATGTAGTTGTCCAATAGTCAACCAAGGGTTAAACAAAATCTGTCTTGATCTGGTGGAGCCAAGATATAACATGAAACTGTTCTCTCAAGAAAGAGAAATTTGAGGCACTATTTTTCTTTTTTTGTAAGAAACCTTAACTCGTTTGAGATAGCTGTAATAACCTTTACAACTGTTTTCATTAGCGTAGTGCTACAAAGCAGCTCCAGGTTACACAGAGATTAAAATATATCTGCGCTCATGGATATTGAATTTTTTTATATGCTTTTGTCTGGAACAAAAATACCCTTTGAGTTTAGTTTGTTTATCCCAGACAATGTAACTTTTCAAGGACACAGCTTGCAGTTCTTAAATGTGTTCTGTTCCGTACTCATGACCTTGAACAAGGTAGATGTAAGAAGACCTCACGTTTTTGTGTGTGTGTGTGTGTGTGCGCGTGCGTGTGTGTAAGAGAAATGCTGAGCCAGTGTGCACAAAAACTTTTTTTTTTTTATCCTATACACTAACATTTGTTGCAGCTTTGTTATCACAGGAATAAATTACATTTTAAAATCACACATAAACTAGAAACAGTTATTTTAAATTGTAAGAGTATTTCACAATATCACTTTTTTTACTGTACATAATAATTGCAGTCTTGGCGTGCATAAGAGACTTCTTTAAAAAACATGAAATATTGTGAAAAGCGGCATACATCACATACGTGCAATGATTTAAAATGCCTGCATATTATTAATATTGCACAATTACTATAAATTTTGAATATTTTTTTTACAGTAATAAATGATGATTAATGTAAATATAATTTCTGTTAGTCTACAAAAGTGCTTTGAATAATTTAAGCACAAGTCTTTAGATCAAAAGCTTAATCACCTCAAACTTTTTGACTGGTAATATAAGCCTGAAGTGATTTAGAAACCGATGCTAAAAATGTCTGAATGGATGGATGCCTTTGATGCGATCAGATCCTCGTTATCTGAAAGCCTCATTATGCGTAAAGTAATTAGATCAGAGCACCAATTAGACTTTTGTCAGGCAATTAATCAGAATCTCCACTGACGCTTGCCATAATTCTGGCCTGCTACCCTATAAAAGCACATCAAATGAAATGAATTCTTGGATGTATTTAAACACTCATCACTAAAATAAAGTGATGGATTTGCAAAATGAAATCAAGCATTCGCTTTAATGTTTTCTCGTTGTTTTCTTGCACAGCAACTTTGCTCCCCTCAGAATGTGAACTGTCGAGACCTGGAGGGCCGTCACTCCACTCCGCTCCACTTTGCCGCCGGATACAATCGCGTGGCTGTGGTTGAGTATCTCCTACACCACGGCGCCGATGTCCACGCCAAAGACAAAGGGTGAGATTTCCTGCCGTTCTTGTTCAGTTGTGGAGTGAACCTCATTAACAGTCAGCTCATGAGTTCGCAGCACCAGGAGATCAGCTTTTATCTTCTTGTCACTGTTTATCTGGAATTCCCTGTCTGTTGGCAGAGGTTTGGTGCCGCTGCATAACGCCTGTTCCTATGGCCATTACGAAGTGGCGGAGCTGCTGGTCAGACACGGAGCGTCCGTCAACGTGGCCGACCTGTGGAAGTTCACTCCGCTGCATGAGGCGGCGGCCAAGGGCAAATACGAGATCTGCAAACTACTTCTGAAGGTACTTTCATCACCCCTCCTGCTGGCTCAACACTGACCTACTCGCGTCACTCAGCATACTTGTTAATTCAGGAGCTATCTCTTCCTAGACGTCTGACAGCCTGGAGTTGTTAATGGTTTTTATATCACTCTGTAAAGTTTTGAAATGCAGTGTGAACCACTGCAGGGGCTTCAGGTTTATTGGCGTTGAGCAGACGTCGGTTTTAATGCTGTCGGCTTTCATCGTACCTCAGGTTACTGTCACAGAGAGGTTCAGCTTCAGAGCTGTAAAGAATATGCACATTAGACTTCAAACAAACATGTCACTTTGTTTCCTGAAGTGGAACTGCTGAGGTTGGCTGTGGTAGAAACTGCAGAAAAGAAATGTCGTTTTTCTCATCCACTGAATCTAAAACTGTAACTGATTTTGAACGCAACGTTTTTCCTGAGTCAAAAGTATTCACAAAGACTTGCATTTGATTTGATTGTGATTCGAAATCAGTTCTGTTAGGAGTAATTCATTAGCTGTACAGGGAACTGAAATATTAATGGACCATAACTATTAAATTCAGTACTTGTGGCCTACAGATGCAATTTGATCAAAAGAGTTTTCTTAGAAGTAAACATTCTTAAAATCTTTTTTTTTTTTTTTATCCATACTTTTGTGACATTAAAACATATATAAGTAGTGCAGTTTAATTGTGATTAATCACATCCAAAATGCAAGTTTATGTTCTAATAATATGTGTCTGCTCTGTATATTTATTATGTATATATGAATACTAGGGCCGGGACTCGATTAGAAAAATTAATCTAATTAATTAGAGGCTTTGTAATTAATTAATCGAAATTAATCACATTTTAATCGCATATAAATATTTGACCTGAGAACATTGAGAAGTATTTTTTTTTTCACATGGATTTATAGTATACCATTGAACAATGACTGAATACATAAGCTTAAGCAACAAAATATTGTTTATTTTTGTTCAACCAAGTCTAGCAGACCAGTGCAATGTTTGCCATGAAGTGTAGCAATAGCATATTTAGAAACAATTTAGAAATAGTAAATTTCAGAAATTCAGGAAGCTTATAGGTGCTGGAACCTTCTGTAAAGTGTTTTTTAAGTAAAACACAATACTGTCAATTACATTCAGAACATAGGAAACACTGACTATTAGAAAACATCTCTCTGTTGCTTCAGAGGCCATAACATACTAAGACCAACTCTCAATAACCTTGGCCAAAACAATAAAGAGTTCAACATAAACTGTTGCACCAACAAAATAATACATAGTTCAACATAAAGTGTAAATTTAAATTTTTTTTATTTTTAAAAAATGAATACATACACATACAGTATATATTTTTTTTAAAATTGACACGTATTTACATAAATATCTCTATATTCATATAATTTATAATTTATATAAATATTTTTAATATAGAAAAAAACACTTTTTTTCTTAAATCTATACATGCATGTGTATGTATTAATATATACATAAATATAAACAGTACACTCATATATGTAAGCAAAAGCTTTACTTTTGGATGTGATTAACTCGATTATTAATTAAAGCTAAAGCATTAAAGCAATAAAATATCAAATTGATGTGAATGTTTATTTATATTTGTTTACAAAATATGAACATAAATATGCATAAACTAATATATATATATATATATATATATATATATATACACAAACACACACACACACAAACAGATACATTTTACAGTATAATATTTACAAAACATCTTTTTTTTTCATACCACATATCAAACTATCTGTCCCTCAGTCCGTCCTGTATTCAAATATACTATGTTTATGTGTTTGTTTAGTGAAATCAAAAAAAAATGATTGAGCACTGATCATTTCATGTAGAAATCCTCGGAGAGATCTTAGATGAGGTTCTCAAACTGTGCTAAGTCAGGCTTCAGGCTCCTCTGTGGATCTGTGCTCAATGTCCTTATCTCTTTCAGCATGGAGCAGACCCCACCAAGAAGAATCGGGACGGAAACACTCCATTGGACATGGTGAAGGAGGGAGACACCGATATCCAGGACTTGTTGAGAGGGGACGCAGCGCTTTTGGATGCCGCCAAAAAAGGCTGCCTGGCCCGGGTCCAGAAACTGTGCAGCTTGGAGAACATCAACTGCAGAGACACACAGGGACGCAACTCGACTCCACTGCACCTGGCAGGTAATGAAAAATCATTCTGCAGCCTTCCGAGCCATCGCTTTCAACATAGAAATGAGAGCTCTTCTCTCTTTCAAATGGAAAAATCAAGCTGTACCGGCATCCAGAGAATTGCGTTTCTACAAAAGCATTGAAGCAGTGTGTGAGATATCATCCCACCCCAGAGGCAAGGCAAGGAAACCCAGAAGGAAAGAAAAGGGGGACATGTTGAATTAAATCTTGGCTCTCATCCTTTTCTGAGCGCTGTGTAAGCCTGGCTTCCAGGCAGGGATTCAAAGGCTTCCTTGCCAAATATTAAATCTGTCTAAGACTTCCACACGGTTCGTACCGTCACCGACATTTACATGAACAACAATATTCTCCGTATGGCTCATGTCCCCGATAAAGTCTTATTCAAAATAATCTCTTTATGTGAGCCTTCCCCATCTTATTCATGGGTGTTCTTGTAGTTGTGAAAATATGTTTCAGAATATAAACTTTTTCCAGACTCGTTCACATACACGTATATTGTAGCTATAAAAAAAAACAAACAAAAAAAACATTTAATATAACTCTTTAAACAATACAGATTATTTCAAAGCAGCTTCACAATAATAAAATGGGAACTAACCGAATCATTGATGCAAAGGTTTTCAAATAGAGATCGACCGATATGGGTTTTTCTATAGCCGATGCCGATGTTTAGAGGTCAGGGTCAGCCGATGGCCGATATGTGCTGCCGATTTTTAGGGCCGATATCTTGAAGTTTTCTCCTTCATTTGCATGCTAAAATGTCGCACTAATAATAAGTGGATGCACAACATTTCTAAACCTATCATCATTTATTGAGCACTGATTTGAACCATCTCTCAAATCTTAATTTTGTGCACTGCACGGTATTTAAATAAAGAATTTATCCAAAGCTAACCAAACAAATTAATAAACTGACCAAGTGTTAAATTATATATATGTCAATCATTTACATAAGTTTTCGAGCATTTATCAAGTAGAATTTTTCAAGTTTGTTGGAACATAAATGTAAACACAAATATACATTTAAATAAATACAATTTTAGAAATAAAAATAAATAAAAAAAATAAATTGAAAAATATAAAAAATAAATAAATAAAATAAATAATAGTAGTGCTGCAAACACACTAGCAACCAGCAACATTTGTGTTTGGTATAAATGGCACAGGACATCTAAAGTGCATTCTAATTTAAAAATTACATTGCAGTCTGTTCATTATTAAAATAAAGTACAGTCAACCAAACATATAAAAGGTTACACTGGTCAGTTTAAATAGACCGTAGTATACAGGTCCTCTCTGTTGTTATGCCAAGGACGTTTTTGATATTTTCCGTCTAGTTTACATTTAAAAAATAATAAAAAATATTATAGTTTAACATTCAGATACATTGCGAATGTGGAAACATTTAGATATGCGCAGAACAAGACCTGAGCAATAACCACCAAATACATCTAGGCAAACCCGCGCTCGCTCGTCCTCGTATGGATCGGATCATTTTTCAGATCAGCAAAACAAAAAAAACAACAACAAAAAAAAAAGGCCAAGACAAATAAACATACGTTTTGTCTTTTTTTTATTAACATTAAATTATTAAATTAAAATATATGAAATCGACTTAAAGTGCACATGGCATAATATCTTCTTTCTAACATAATAGCCGGACTTCTCATCTTCCAGTCTGCTGTGATGAAGTGAGCAGTTATCGTCACAGAGCTCTCCCTCCCCCTGGACTTCCACCGCCTGTCGTGAGCGCAACAGAGGATGCTCGGGATAGTTCATCCACAACTTTTTTTCTTCTCCTGTTCATAAAGATCTGGCACAATCTTTTCACTCTAACCTCTTTCTTTCATCATTATATCTGACAGGGAAGCCAAAATGCGTGGGGCGTTCAAGCTCCTCCATTCCTCTGATCGCCATGACCGCTGAGTGTGGACTGAACATGCGCAACTTTTATTTTTTTTTTTCATAAATCAATCCGCGGGTCACGTTTGTGCCGAACCGAAGATATTGATCTGAAAGGATCACGGATCAATGATGATCCGTTGCACCACTACTATAGTGTCATTTGAAAACATTGCAGTTGCGTTTTAAAATACAGCAACGAGCACAACGAAACCATTTAAAGAAGCGCATTCAGCAGTCTCCTTGAAGAGAAACAGTCAACAAAGATAATGATCTCCAACGTATGGCACGCTCTCTTCATTTTATCAAATGATCATATCACATCTATTTATTTTACAGTCCTGCTACTAGCATTTTATTCAGACTAAAACCCCTTTAATTCGTGTGAGAAAGCTTTTTTTCCAAGTGGCTTTTGCACATAATAATAATAATACCACTGCAGACGCATTTTGCAGCATTAATTGATCGTTAATTTAAACGAAGATCGATCATGGAAATTATCGAATATTGGCATCCCTAAATACAAATGAATTGGATGGAAAAATGGTTATTGTCTGCATCAAACATGCTTCAGAACAAATGTCATTCACCGTTCTGGGGCAGCTCCAGGACAGTTGTCTCTCCGAGCGCGTTGCTGTCTGTGAGCAGGGCAGAGTAACGGAGCCCTCAATCACGCTGCAGTGTTTGTAAGAGCTGACAACTTCTCCACCCCATTTACAGAGTGAAATTATCTGACTACCTTTATCTCCCAGGGCAGTTGTTGAATCTTCCAAAAGTTTTGTCTTGGGGTGCTTCACATGCAGTGGCAGCAGCAGCACTTTCCACCGCACCAATAACACGGGGCTGCCCGACGACGTGCCTGACTTTAAATCGGCGCTACAAAACACGGATATCGGCCGATGCCGATATATAAAAAAATTACAAATATCGGCCCGATATATCGGCCGAGCAATATATCGGTCGACCTCTATTTTCAAATATAATACAATATAAATTCAAATTGCTTTAAAGCAGCTCTGATAAGACAACAGTGGCATTATTCAGCTCAAGTAAGTTTAGTGTTTGTTCAGATTTGGTTCAGCAGTGCAAAGTTAATTATGAAACAAGTAAAAAGCTCTACAGAAGACATTAGCAATAGAATTCTTATTCAGAAGTAAGAATTTTATTTAATATAAAAAAATATATTATAGTCATTGTTGTTATTTTACAATAAACATGAACTTGCAGCTGTAATGATTGAATCACATTACTATTATAAATAATATACAATTGCATCTGTATTTAATTTTATTTGCAAGTATTTAGCAATTTAATTCAAATATATTAATAATAATAATAATAATAATTTAGTTTATAACTAACATGATGATGATGATAACAGTTGTTGTCACTCTTTAATGTGGGGGTGAAATGCTATTTCATGCATACTGAGTTTTTTACACTGTTAGAGTTGGATTCCCATGCTAAACATGGACAAAGTTTCAAAAATTAAGTTTCTGTTCCAAAATACTCCTTCCGGTTTGTCACAAGTTTCGGAAAGTTACTTTCGAGTATGGCTCTCTGTGACGTTAGATGGAGCTGAATTTCCTTATATGGGTCCTAAGGGCACTTCTCCCGGAAGAGCGCACGCTCCCGTATAGCACAGCGCTGAGAGCACAACAGGCATTCACTGATCAGAGCGAGAGCGTCGCGAAATGTCACAAAAGGAGTGTGTTTTTGGTTGCCAGGGCAAGACAACCCTGCACAGATTACCTAAAAAAAACAGCATTAAGGGACCAGTGGATGGAGTTTATTTTTACAGAGCATCAACGGAGTTGTGCAAGTGTTTTTGTTTGTTCCCTGCATTTCGAAGATGCTTGTTTTACAAACAAGGCCCAGTTTGACGCCAGATTTGCACATCGTTTATTTCTTAAGGATAATGCAGTCCCAACGAAAAAGGGTCACGATCGTGTGTTGGAACCGCATGCGGTGAGTAAAACTGCTTCAAATATCTCTGTGTTGTTAACTTAGCTATCGGCGTGTAAACACATCAAGTAAACAACATTCGATGTTGTCCTCAAACTGCACTTTCCACATGTACAGCTTAAAAAAAAAAAAAAAAAAAAGACGACAAATTGGAACTTAGTCATTTTCCAAAACCGCTAAGCAAATGTATACAGTTTCAGTACATACCACATAGAGACGTCGTCGCTGCTGCTGCTCTTGTTAAATTTCAGCCTCTGGATCTGATTCTGGATCATAAATATACGGCTGAATCTGACTGTTAGCCATGGTTTGTTTTGGATAGTTTTTCTCCTCACGGTAATGTCACAGCTCCCAAACGCTCTCAACGCAAAAACCTACTGGCGCTCGTGATTCTTTAGCTCCGCCCACACGTCACGCCTCCAGCCACTCGTGTTTTTCAAGGAAAAATCGGTACAGACTATCTTTCTCTTATGAATATAATAAAACTAAAGACTTTTTGGAGTTATGAAGGATGCAGTACTACTCTATAGGTACTCAAGATTAACAGGATATTGAGTGAAAACGAGCATTTCATCCCCCCCCCCCCCCCCTTTAATAAACATTATACAATTGCAGCTGGAATGTTTGAGAAGATATGAATATTTTAAATAAATTTACACACATACAAACACAGAAGAGTAACACGTAATTTCATGTTTGTTGGTTTTTTTTAACATGCATGGCAATTCATTTCTAATACATTATTAGCAACAATGATAATTAACTTTATAACCATGACTACATGCTAAAAGGAATTAGCCAGAAGCCTGAGGGTGTTAAATAGTTCTGAGCAAATGTCACTGAACAGATGGAGTGAGCACTCTGGTCAGTGCACTTATCTTGCTAGGCCAGGTCAGCAGCAGGTGGGTGACGGCCCTAACCATCAGGCAGAAATATAGACTCAGGATTTTACTCCAGCTTGCACACATTCTCTATTTCCACCGGAGAGCAATGGGCTGTGACTAACGTGGTGGTTGTGACCCCTGCCTAGTGAACACGTCACTCGTCTGCCGTTTGCCTGCAGGGAGAATCGTAAGATGAATTCATTCGTTCTGACTGATATTGCAGGATCTCAGGCATTACAATCCTGATGCTTTTCTGTGCATTTTTTTAATGACTGAAACATCATTTTTAAGGCTGCTTAGGGGGACTGAGATAAAATGTCTACTCACCAATTAAATTTGTTTTCATTTTCTTTTATTTGTAAATAATCTGTTATGAAAAGTTTTGGGGAGTAACTAGCTGCATGGAATGGAATTATGAATTTATTGTCAAAAAGTACAGAGAAAAATTTGTAATTAAAGAGTAACTAAACCCTAAACCAACTTTTTTTAGTTAACAATCTGTAAGAATGGGGTTTTATTAGTGCTG
Organism: Carassius gibelio; assembly: GCF_023724105.1. Lineage (NCBI taxonomy): Eukaryota > Metazoa > Chordata > Actinopteri > Cypriniformes > Cyprinidae > Carassius > Carassius gibelio. Next base: position 18,200,402 of record NC_068416.1, on the reverse strand, counting down.
TTCAGTGATTTGAGTAACTTTTTTGACATTTGAGTATAAAGTGTTTTAATTCTACAAAATATGTTGTAAAAACGCCTGAGTGCTGCCCTCTTCAGGTTGAATGGTGGCTACTGCAGTTGATTTTTTTCTATTGGATGTTGCTGTGGCTAGTGACGTAAGTGGTGGCAGGTGACTTAAGCAGTTTCCAGCTCACCACGCCCCTTGGTACGAGCTACCACGCCCTTGGCAGTATAAAACCATCTTGTTCCGTCAAAATCACTGTAGTGAGTCAGGAGTTGGAATTGTGAGTACTGACAACGACCAGGATAGACTATTATAGCATCTATTTAGCATAGCAATTATATAGTTATTTAGATCAAGTTAGCTTAGATTTATCTGTATTTAGTACAGTGGTCAGGATGGTACGGAGGTGTGTCGCTACTTGCAACAGCTCTGCTGGACTGCATAGTTTACCAGCAGACTTTAAAATTAGGCGCCAGTGGTTGCATGCACTTGGTCTGGAAGACCGCAAGTTCCCAGATGCAGTGTGTAAACTGCATTTTACGCGGGATTGCTTCTTCAACGCAATGGAGGTGGAAATGGGCTTCTCCACACAGCTCGCGATGAAAAGCGACGTGGTGCGGGAGTTAAGACCGCAGTTTGAGCCAGCGGCTCGAATTGATATGAACAGACACCTCGTCATCCTCCACTTCAGGTGAAAGTGGGGGAGAAAAGTCCTCTACTTCAAATGATCGCTCTGTTGCAAAGCTACTTGCGTCATTACAGTCACTCTCTATTTTAGCTTCTCTGACAGCAGCTGTCAATCAATCTGTCACTGCGGGTCTCAGGTTCACGCCGCACTCGCTCAGCCCCACCCTAGGTTCGTCCCCTCTATTTCAGCTGTGCTCTGCCCACTTTTCAGCATTTTTCAAATATTTTCAGTGGGTGGAGTCAGGCTCTGACCAGGGGTTTAGTTACCCTTTAAATTGGTTATTTATGAAAATGGGAACGATTACAAAGGGGTTTTCATCTGAATATTTCCCATTTACAGATTTGATGGATTTCTTTCCCAAATTGCATTGGCTGCTTTAAAATATGAGACATCAGTGTTTCATGAATTTTTATTACACAAGGACATTTTCTATTTGGGTTTATGTAAATGCTTTATTTTTTAAGATTAACTATTTTTTCCAAAGCATTGTTAAATGCCAGTGTTTCCTGTCATAGCTATCCAAAGATTTGAATTAAAAAATAGTATCAAAGCTATTAAACTATATATTTCGATTTTTAATCTGTATTTAAATGCAGAACATTCTCGAAGCAAAAGGTACTAAAGTCTGAGTTTGTGGTGGCTGTGCTTTGAAATTAAATGATCATGATCTTAATTCAAGTGAAGAAGGATTTCGAAAGTCTTGACAGTTATCAGTGTAAGGTTAACCCTGGCTGCTTTATCAAATTTAGAAAAGTAATTAAATGTAATAAGTTACATTACTTTAATAAAGTAACTGAAATGGTTTAAATAGGGTAACTTTTAACATGTAACCTGTTAAATTTCCAAAGTAACCTTCGCAACACGGCTTATGAAGTAACACTTGTGGGTAAATTAAAAATAACTTTGTTTTTTACGTAGTATTACTATACTATATAAAAAAAATGGCTTTTCATTCATCCATAAAATCAAATATGTGCAGAAATTTTCTTTAAAATGCTGCAATGAGCCCATCTTGCTAATGCAGTCTATACTTTTTCTCATGTTTGGAAAACAGTTGCTGACACTTTGCGACCCGTGACACCGTATCCATACTATTATTCGTTTTTAATTTCATTTTATTCATTATAATCTTAATGCTTATCATGGTGTTAATGAGAGTAAATCTGATTTATTAAAAACAAGAGGAAAACCGAGCAGTGCGTGCAACCAGATACATGACATATTCGTGGGAAGGAAGTGAGAAACTGCTAAAACTGCTTGTCGTTTATGGAGAAGAACCTGCAGGAAGCGTTTGATGAGCGCGGCACACGCGGTGGAGTGTGTACATGTGAGAGCGTTTTCTCATTAGTGCGGTTCTCAATGCCGGGTTTGCTCATTATTAGAGGGCTCCAGCCTTTAATGATGAGGGCTCTAATTAATGACAGTCCTGTAGGCAGTCATGTATGTCTGGAGTGAGAAACAGAGTTAAAGGAACCAAAGAAGACCGTTAAAGCTGAAAATAGTCTACTGGTCTTTTTGGGTAAAGGTCAGCGACAGCTTGTTTAGTGCCAAAGGTTGTCTACCAGATTGAGTATGTTTTAGCTCGGCCAAAAAAAAAAAAATATATATCTGTGCTTAGCTTCCACTTCACACCGAGCAATAAATATAATTGCAATTACAAGGAGTAACGAGGAGTAAGATTTCAGTAACATTGGCTAAAGAACATTTAATTAATTGAGTTTAATTACGTTTTGAAAAGGGAAATAGATTAAATTTCACTGAGATGGTGATAGCTACGTAGAAGCTGTAATGTATCCAAGATGAGCAATCTGATTTTGGGAACTATTAATAAATTCATGGGGAAAATTATGAATGCGATCATGGACAGCTGTAACGGTGTTATTTTAGTAATAGTTATACACTATTGTAGTATTTACTAATATTTTGAATTAGCTTTTGCTATTGTATTTTCTGTTTTCATTTACATTTTTTTGTCTTTTTTTGTGCTTGTCTTTTTAGTTTTTGTGCTCTTTATATATTTTTAATTGTTTATTTTTATTTCGTTTTTTGGATGCAGTGATTTTAATACTTGCATACTATTAGTATTTACTAAAATTTGGATTAAGTAATGTTTATGGTTTAATAACACATACATTAGATAGATAGATACTTCAAAATTGCACAAACACTTTCTATTCAGTAAATCTGCCTGAAAAAAAGATGATTTGGGGTTTGGGTTGAGTTCCGTGTAGATTCATAATCATTTAGATGTAAATGTGATCCTCACCCTCATGTAATTTAATTTCACGGTGCTCCAGTTTGCAATAATTCTCAATTGCGCACTCCTGATCCACTTTATAATTTATGGCTATTATTAAAGCATCTCCTCAATGCAGTTACTTTATTATCATACAGTAGCTTCAGTGGTGGTGCACCACAGCGGAAAAATGCTAGTTTTTTTTTTTTCTTTCAGTTTTCAAAGTTTCGAAAGCACTCTGAACTGTACATGTGATAGGGATTGGTGCTTGTGTTTGATACCAGATGGTTTGTGGGCAGATGGATTTACATTTCTCTGCATTCTTTTTTTTCCACAGCTGGCTATAACAATCTGGAGGTAGCAGAGTATTTACTGGAGCATGGGGCGGACGTCAATGCGCAGGACAAAGGTGGCCTTATTCCTCTCCACAACGCGGCCTCATACGGGGTGAGTGCAATTGCTGATTAAAAGGAGGAATATTTCATTGAAACTGGGACTACATGCAGACATCTGTTAAGCCGACGCATGTCATGCCTCCGGTGTCATGTCAGGTCTGGCAGGAAACCTCAAGACACACACAAACAGATGTAGACTGTGAATAATCCATGTATTTGCTTCTGAAAATGAAACGCAGGGCTTTTCTCTTCTTCGAACAAGTGTAAACCTTCACCTGAACCCCTCTGTGCTTTGATACAGCACTTTGTTTTCACTTCCTGTGTGTGACAAAATCAGTGTGTGACTGTATGCAAAAAGTATTTGGACATCTGTATTTGTTCTGCCAACAGAACCTTGGCTTATGCACTTTTAATGTGTCACTGCGGCTCATGATTCTTTCAGGTGGTTTCACTTGCATTTCCACTCGCGGAAAAGCCAGATGCCGAGATGATGCCGTTTGCGAACTGCAACCCAGATTAGCTTTAATCCACGTGACATAGAACACTTCTAATACAGGATTTGACTCTTTCTGGAAATCAAATCAGGCAAATTCAGGGAAACCCATTTCAGGTGAGGGTAGCTGGAGGTATTTATCAGGGTCTGCCCTCTGGAGGTCTACAGGGATGTGATTAGACCATGCAGATGGATAGGAGCAGATTGCTATTACATAAACATGTTGGATCTGAACTAGCCAGACTCCAGCCCTCGACATACTTGCATACACTCTCTGTCGCCGTCCAAGAAACAGGACCTCTGTGACAAGAGCTGTGAGATTCTGATTGGCTGTGGCCGTAGTGGCAGGTTGCCCAAGCTTTGCTGATTGGCTAGAGGAGAGCTGGCGGCCGGCCGATCCTGGCTGACCTTGAGTGCACCTCCCTCTGTTTATATGCGGCCTGTTTGTGTAGAGGCTGTCAGCACTCGGCAAACACAGCCAGCTGATCGCAGTTCCATACAGTCACTGCTGCTGATGGAAGGGCGGCTCAGGACATCTCAGCCGCACACACACTGCACCACAACTCAAGAGTTGGCCCTGCGCTTTCTATTGCTAATGAGAATTGTTCTAAAATGCCTTTTAAAGAGGTAGTCTACCTTAAAATTAACATATTGCCATTATTTATGCATGCTCATGGTGTCATGCTTAGTTATTATTGTTAACCAAAACTATTAAAAAACATTTTTGTTAATAGACATAATAAAAAGGATATTAGATTAAAAAAAATTACTTGCTTTGGCAAGTAACTAAAAAAAGTGCTAAAATTGGACACTGCTGGAACATTGCTACTAATTCTTATTCACTTGCCAAATAGAGCGAAGGCAAATGTTAATATTTTTGGTGAATAACAACTTGCGTTTTGTTTTTTTGTTCACATGTCCAAACAAAGCTATCATATGGCTTTAAACAAATTGTATGGAGCACTAAAGATAACAATTAGCAACTGAAGTCTGAATCTTTTACACCAAGCAGATCTGCTCCAGAAAGAGCTATGCTTCTTTTTAAATAACATCCAGGTTTTAAAGATTGTAGGTTGTAGAATAATTTTGTCAGTAATGAGCCTCTGTCTTCCCTTCCAGCATGTGGACATCGCGGCCCTGCTGATCAAGTATAACACCTGTGTAAATGCCACTGATAAATGGGCCTTCACACCCCTCCATGAGGCTGCGCAGAAGGGCCGCACACAGCTCTGCGCTCTGCTGCTGGCCCACGGAGCCGACCCCACCATGAAGAACCAGGAGGGCCAGACGCCGCTGGACTTGGCGACTGTAATAAAAACACACCTCTTGCTTGGATTCACATTAACATACATTCAAGCCCACATTCGTATACTGTCAATCATTTAACAGAGCTACAGACTTGAATAGACATTCTGCATTTTAAACCCAACTTCTATAAAAGTTTCATGCTCTACAAGACCATTTGTTCTTGCTGTAAGACCTCATATGGTTCAGGTGGCATAGACTACCCTGAGAAATTGGGAGATTTATCTTCTAAACACATAAGCTGAGGTGTTTAAACCCACGTCCCCTGGGTTCAGGCTTGTGCGAAGCAAATAGTAAATCTGCCGTAACCTTTAGTAATTGGGCTCCAGTGGCTGTGTTCATGCCAGGTGCTAATGACACAGCTGTTCTCCGCTTTTATTGTCCAATTCTAGACCAAGAAGACAAACTAATGCTGTGTACAACTACTTTCTAATTTATCCTCTCGCCCATGTGGCGTGGAACTCTAACATGAGTATTACATTAGTCTAGTTGTATTTAAAACTGATCAGACAGAGAGTTCTTACACTACTATTGATCGTTTTTCCTTTACGTTTACTTCCTTTTTTTCTATTGATTTCCAGGCTGATGATATCCGGGCGCTGCTGATTGATGCCATGCCCCCTGAAGCGTTGCCTAGTTGTTTCAAGCCCCAGGCTACAGTGGTCAGTGCCTCTGTCATCTCTCCAACATCTACCCCTTCCTGTCTGTCCGCTGCCAGCAGCATAGACAACCTGGCCGGGCCGCTGACAGAGCTGGCCGTACCTGGAGCCTCAGGCCCTGCTGATGGGGCGACTGCATCAGAGAGGAAGGAGGGAGAAAGTGAGTAGGTCATGTGATGTGTCTTCATATTTTTTTTTTAGGGCTGCAACACCTTTTTCAAATTTTGATCTGAATATAAATTGAATATAAATAATTTGTTTAGAATGTTTTTGAGAAATGTTGGAATGCTGACAACATTTTTAAGAACAGTAACTGTAATGGGATTATAACAAATTATGTCAGTCTCTTACATTTATAAGAAACAGAAATTATAGTAACAATACTTGGGCAGAACTTGTTAGTAGTTAGAACTTATGAAAATATGTCAGTAACAGTTTACTTATAACCTTTATGTATAATGCATTATAAAAGTAGTTTTAATGCATTAATTATGCCTTGTAATGCTCCTAATAGCATTGTACAATCTTATCTATAATTATAATAACAGTTAATACATTATAACACTTATAAGTTCATTGTTACACTGTGCATTTTAAATTTGAAATTTGAGAATATACAGTTTGTACAGTATAAAAACCATTACACCTATGGGATGTCCCCACTTTTCACAAAAACAAACGTGTGTGTGTGTGTGTGTGTGTGTGTGAAAAGCTTTATACAATTTATAGCACACAGAGTATAAACTCAGAGTTTATGTACTGTTTTATAGTCTTTTCTATTTGTATTTATAATCTTCAGTTTGCACATGGTTTTGGAGGAAGGGAGAGTGCATGACATGAAATAGCACGTTGTTTTATAAAATGATGGAAAAATCTTTTATCCCATTAATCACAAAAAAAAAAAAAAAAAAAAAAAAAAAAAGATTAATCATGTAGTAAAATGACATTTAGTTGCATCCCTAAATGTAATTATGCCCTGAATGTAGGATAATAGTTACATGAGTAATGATGTATTTTGTTCTCTATAGTTATGATTCTGGATATGAACATCAGTCAGTTCCTGAAGAGTTTGGGTTTGGAGCATTTGCGGGATATTTTCGAGCGGGAACAGGTAAGGTCACTTCCTGGGATCAAATCAATCTCAGTCTCCTCAGTTCCACTCCACACATTAAATTGCCATCCGTCCCATGTAGAGAGAGGCCTGCCGTTGTTTCCTGTAGAGAACTCCAGGTCCTTCTAGTGAACGTTATGTAAATGCGATGACATCTGTGGACTCGTAATTATCTCCTTTCAATAAACTCAACTCTCTCAGCACCTTGGCTCTAGCCTTTCCAGCCAACTCCTCTTCAGCCGGACGCTGTGAGATTACCAGCATCTCTGGATCTTTATAGGTATGAGAGAGATCCTGGGTAACGGGGCTGACCTCTGTACCCCTTCTTTTGATTAATACGGTCATACCACTCGCTCACACTGAGCTCCGGACTCTGTTGTTCCTCCGGCTTTCCTTGTTCTCTGCTTCACCCGTGGGATGCGATTGGCATACTGCGCCAAGCCCGCCACTCATTTGCACATAGATGAACAGAAATGGTCTTGGCGGCCACCAGCTGGGAAAGAGCGCTTGATGTGAGGGGCTGAAATCAGTTCTGATTGTGGCTTTAGTAAGACGCATTCATCTGTCTCACAGTGACTCACTCGTCTGCTCACTCTCCATCTTATTCTGCCTCGCTGTGCCTACGGGAGATGGAGCATGAACAGACAACAGTTTTTCAGAGACGTGCGAAAGACTGAGTGCAAATGAGTTTGAGGATATGCTCAAAGATCTCATACACGCACCGATGTCGTCATTAGACGTGTCTGGCTTTAACCTCAGAACAGTTTAGAGGCGTCTTCTCACTTTACAAGTGCCGTCAGAAGGGCGGTGTGTGAATATTTGTCTCTTTTAGATGTCTGCTACATTTCCACTTCCTTAAGACATTTTATTGTTTTATTTATCGGTTAAAAACAAAGGTTCCAGAATCCACAAACGCTTTCTAGCGAATGTTACCCTGGACCACAAGCAGTCATAAGTGTCAATTTTTTGAGATTGAGATTATAATAAATATGCTTTCCATTGATGTATGGTTTGTTCGGTTATGACAATAGTTGGCTGAGATATAACTATTTGAAAATCTGGAATCATGGAATATGATCTTTAAATAATACCCTAATAATTTTTGGCATTAAAAAAATCGATAATTTTGACCCATACAATGAATTTTTGTTTATTAAATATACCCATGCTACTTCTGTATATGTGGTCAAGGGGGTCACAAATTTGCACGTTAAAATTCTAGTGTGGACTTTTCGATTTCATATATTTAGAATGATAATAAAAACTTAATATAGTTATAATTACAGACACGCACGTGTTTATATATATATATATATATATATATATATATATATATATATATATATACGTTACCTTACGTTAAGGTTTTCCTTTTTCTACTTTAATACAACACTGAACATAAATAAGACTTTCATAAGTCTTCAGGTTTTTCACTAGTCTGTTGTAAATCTGCTGCAGTTCCTTCTCAGCTTTGGCACAAATGAAAACTTTGCCAGGAGAGTTAAAGAGAGAGAAAAAGAAATAAATGGAATCTTTCCTGCTGCGGCCATCACACCTTCACAGCCATAATGGCTGGTCCTGCGAGCCCTATCGATTGAAGTGCACAGTGCTTTCTGAGAGAAAGAGAGAGCAGTTGGCAGCTCCTGGGCTAATGGCCTTTGACAGACCTATCATAGATGTGATGCATTGCCAATAAATGGTCCTTGGAACTGGAGTCTGGGAGTTTGAGATTACACAGCCTGATGCGGAGTCAACGGCGATGGGACGCTCACACTTTTTGTTTCTTTCACTTTCATTTATGCACTACTGTTCAAAGGTTCAAACGTAAGATTTTGAGTTTGTTTTTAAAAAAGTCTCTTATGCTCACCATGGCAGCATTATTTGATCAAAAACATAGTTAAACAAATTGTGAACTATTACTTTAAAAGTTACTTTAGTTTGAAATGTATTACAATTAATACAATTAAAATAGTCAAAATATACAATTTACAATTTATCATAATATTTAGTTTTTTCCCCCCATTTAAATATTTCATGCCTGTGGCAGTCTTGCTTCAGTCTTCAGTCTCCTTCAGAAATCAGTCTAATATGCTGATTTGATGCTAATATTGGGGTGCAGTCTAACATGTGTTAATGCTTTGTAAAAAAAAAAAAAAAAATTATTCCACACCGCTCTGTCCCTTCTAAACACACTGATCATTTCCTGTTTTTATGAATCCTCTCCCTTAGAAATGGGCTCAAATTGGTTAGCTGGTCCAATGTGCTGTGATTGGCTAAACCAACTCTAGAAAGCGCCTAAATGTCCCGCCCCTCACCTCAGCAACTTCGGTTGTATTGTAAACAACGGCGTCGTCTATATTGCTTATCAATTTGAGCACGATTGAGACCCAGAGAATATTAGTGAAGAGGATCGTTCAGAACCTGTGTAAGCACGGCTCTTAATGGCATGTTGTTTGTTTGGTGTTCTCTCATAGTTCTAGAAACGCTATTTTTTGTAAATGCTACGGCTTCTGCTAGCTTCCACATTTAACGCTTCTCATTGCTATGTAAAAATAAGAGTATAAATGGAACATGTCTTTACTGTCGTTTTTAGTCATTGCTGAATGAAAAATGATTTTTTTTCAAAAAGGAAATAAACGTACCTGCACATTCCTATATTTTAACTTTTTGAACATATTATGTTTTTATTTTAGAGTTAACAAACAAAAAAGTAATGATGTAACCATTCGTCCACATTCCATAAGGTCCAAAACAGTTTCACGTGCTTCGTTCAAGTGTGACCAAACATTAATGCTCTCTGTAAAACACACGCTGGCTCAAACGGCTCCCTGCGTCGCAGTCTAGCATGCGCCAAACGCCATCTGCATGTTTGCTTTTCGGTGCATGTTGCGTGTAGGAGGCGTATTCAGTAATAATCATTCCGAGTCACACCATTAATATCCATCCAAGCCTCCTGCCGCTCTAAGAGTTTATCTTCTCAGTAGGAGGAAGTTCCACATTGCAACAAGCTGAGAAAATAATATATTGCACTGTTGGCTGTTTTAGAAGCAGCCGAGTCGAAATTGGCCTTGAAATGTATCATTTTTCATTACAACTTTATCTTGTGATTGGTTGTGCCTCCAGACTACTATGGCTTCCCTAATTCTGTTTGATGTTCATCTGTTGTATTAGATTACGCTGGATGTGCTAGCTGACATGGGGCACGAGGAGCTCAAGGAGATCGGGATCAACGCGTACGGCCACAGACACAAACTCATCAAAGGCATTGAGAGGCTGCTGGGCGGTCAACAAGGTCAGTCCAGAAGCGTTCAACTCCAGCATCTCTCTCAAACACCATCTGTTCATGACCCTGAGTTTCCTTATAGTTTTATGTGTTGGTGTGCTTACATTTCAGGTGCCAACCCATACCTGACATTCCACTGTGCGAGTCAAGGCACGGTGCTGATCGACCTGGCCCCTGATGACAAAGAGTTTCAGTCAGTAGAGGAGGAGGTGAGAGGGGAATCCAAATCATCAGATCATATTATAAAATTATTAGATTCCATATTATAAAATGGACTGTTCTGGTTCTAAAAGCTGATTGGTCAGCACAGTATTTCATCCATGCTAAGATATTCAGTGATGGTAACTAGTTGTCTAGCAACTAAATTTAAGGCTTTATTTTTGTTTAATGAAATATAAATATTTGTGATGGAGCTATAAATGAGATTAAGGCATATGCATTAAAAAACCTTTAACAACTTTTCTTTTTCTTCATCAAATTGTTTTTTGTAAGGAGTATGATTTGTAGTGTTAGTGTGCATTAAGAGTTAGAACTTATTTAAAGTTTTATGTAACTTATTTTTAGACTATATTTATTAATCTTATTTTAGTGTGTGATAGAAGTTAACTTATTTGTAGTATTTTATTTTAGTGTGTGATAGGTTATTAATTATTTATAGTCCTAACTTATTTGTAGTGTTAAGTTGTATTTTATTATTTGAAAAGTTATAACTTATATGTAGTCTTGTTATTTTATTTCTTTTTGTATTTACATTTTTGTAGTATTTAATTTATTGTCTGATGCAAATTATTTGTGACCTTATTTTACTTTGTGCGTTTAAAAATGTAAACTTAACCTAATTATAACCGATTTGTCTTATTCTACTATTTTATTTAATTTATCTTGTTATATTTTAGTATTTAAAGGGGTCATATGATGCTATTTCTATTTTTCCTTTCTCTTTGGAGTGTTACAAGCTCTTGGTGCATGAAGAAGATCTGTAAAGTTGCAAAGACTAAAGTCTCAAAGTCACACCCCCTGCTGCTCCTTTGTGGAGGATTTGCCACTGATGATGCAAACGCGAGTTTTGACTAATGTAGAGTAGCCCTTCTTGTTTGTCGTTTCTCCGATCACAAATGCAGACATGGTTTTATGTTTACATGGCACGATATGCAACGCAACACATAAAAAGACTGTATAAGTCATTATAATCAAAAAATTATGTTCCCACTGAATGCAACAACTGCCTCGTTTTGTTTTGTTTTTCTTGTCATGTTGGTGTTCTGTCCGGGACACGCCATAACAATATATGTTGAGAGGCGTAGCATTTCCATCAGACGCTTGAAACATTTGGCCAATCACAACACACTGGATAGCTGGCCAATCAGAGCACACCTCGCTTTTCAGACAATGAGCTTTGTAAAAAAAAAACGATGTGTTCCAGAAGGCAGGGCATAGAAGAGAAACAATCATTTGGAAAATAATGTGTTTTTTTTTAACCTTAAACTGCATAAACACATTTCATTACACCAAATAATCAAGAAGTTATAACTTGGTGTTCTATAACTTATATATATAGTCTTATTTTATTACTTTTTCATTTTGCATATTAATTATATTTAATTCTTGTAGTGTGATAAGTTTTAATTTACTTGTGATCTTATTTGCATTTTAAAAATATCAAATCAAAATTTTACAATTATAACTGAATTGTTGAATTTAATCCCATTATATTTTAGTATTTAACGTTTCTATGGTTTTATTTGTAGTCTTTTTTTTTTTTTTACTGTGATAAAATTTGAGTCTGTAATCTGTCGTGTCATTTAACATTTCTGTCAAGTTTGATTGCATTCCCCCTATTTAAGGGTTCTTGAATATTTTGTAGCATGACGTAATAAAGAATTCTGTTTTCGGTTTACAGCTGCAAAGTACGATCAGAGAGCACAGGGACGGTGGCAATGCTGGCGGTGTTTTCAGCAGATACAACATCCTGAAGGTGAGTGTGAACATTAATACCTTTGATTAGTTCATAGCGTGTGTGTTTGTTGATCCTGTATGCGCTGATGTCAGACGTTTGTTGAATGTTACAGATTCAGAAGGTGGTGAACAAGAAGCTGAGGGAGCGATACGCACACAGGCAGAAGGAGATCACAGACGAGAATCACAACCACCACAACGAGCGCATGCTCTTTCACGGTACTGTCACCAGACGAATGAGCTGTCAGAAGTGCTATTTGGGAAAGTTCAAGCTACAAAAGAAGCTTTTTTCCTCCATGTCAGACTCGAAAGCTTCTTTCAAAGAATGTAATTCCAATTTTCCGCTTTTTACATAAGGATGATCAGTTCTCCTCATCTCCAGGATCACCGTTCATCAACGCCATCATTCATAAAGGGTTTGATGAGAGGCACGCTTACATCGGAGGGATGTTTGGAGCAGGGATCTACTTTGCAGAGAACTCCTCTAAAAGCAACCAGTATGTGTACGGCATCGGCGGAGGGACAGGCTGCCCCACACATAAAGACCGCTCCTGTTACATCTGTCACAGGTACACACACATCCCCTTCCCCTTTAAGATCCTAGACAAGCTCTGATGAGTGAAATACAGGCGCAGTGACCACACATGACCAGCTGATGGTGCTGTGGATCCTACAATCCAGTTCTTCTCAAACTAGTTAAGTTTCAGGACCCAGATAAAGTGTTGACCCAGCACAAAATAGTTAATCGTACTAAAGTATAATCCAAATCAAACACTGAAATGCATTAATATTAATTATACTTGCTAATATTCAATAAAGTTAAATATTATTGCATGAATTATTAAAAGTAATTGATCTAAAACTGTCCATGGACGTAAATTAATTCTGTGTAATAATTTATTTATACATAAGCTGTGATGTATTTTTAAAACTCAAAATTTCAACTCAAAAGTCAACTTGTTTGACTACTTTGATTCTGTTCAGTAAAATAAGTTGTGGTATTAAATATATAATAAGAATAATTGTTGTTGTTTTTGTAAATTATACATGTGATTTATAAATATAAATTATGTACATTTTGTATTTTATGTGAAATTATATAAAATGATTTAATGATATTAAATTAATTTGTGGTATTAAATTTAATTCAATCGCATTTAGTACGTAATTTTTTTATTCTTATTTATTTATTTCAAATATAATCATTCTGTTCACAGGCAGATGCTGTTTTGCCGGGTGACTCTGGGTAAATCCTTCTTGCAGTTCAGTGCCATGAAGATGGCCCACGCTCCTCCAGGGCACCATTCGGTCATCGGCCGTCCCAGCGTCAACGGGTTAGCCTACGCCGAATACGTCATCTACCGAGGGGAACAGGTGAGAGAGCTCAGAGATTTAACAACTGCAAAATCAAAAACACATTTTTTCAGGTAGTAGATATTCAGTTCATTTCTAACTCTTTGTGTTTTACAGGCCTTCCCAGAGTACCTCATCACATACCAGATCATCAAGCCAGACAGCACCCCTCCGTCCCCGACAGCAGCGGAGCAGAAGTCCTAGTCCACAGGGGCGGCCCTGCGAAACTCTCAGACTGTTCCCCAAACATCTCACACACATCCACAGACTCCTCCTCACATGATAGAAACATCCACCCACTCCCATAAACCTCAGCGCTGCCTCTTTAATTTGCAGTTAGGCTCCATTTCTGTCCCCTTGAGTGTTTACAAGAAAGAGTTGCCTTGGCTGGCCGTGTCCTTGCCCTCCTCTTCAGGTCAAGGGTCAGGATATCGGTCATAATGCTGTTTCAGGGCTAAACGAAAGGACTCCGTGAAAGACAACAAGTGACCTCTTCCCCTTCATTCGACTCAATTTAACACTCTTCAAGCATTAACTTCCTTTCTTTGAGACGGTTTTACTATTACTGTGATTAATTACCTTTCTGTTTTATTTCCAGAAATTTGATTCACAATAATGGACCACATCTTAAAGGGACCCGACATTTCAGCAATCCTCCTTTTCATTGTAGAAGTTCACCGAAAACCCTAAAAATCTCATTGTTGTGGTTTTATTTTTTCTTCATGCATTGTTATATAAAAAAAGCCTTAGAGGGGTTTTAAAGCAAAAAAGAATGTTGATGCAGAGACCAGAACTATTCAAAAAGCCTTTGACCATAAAATAGCAAAAATTGAATTCGTTTTCTTTCTTTTTTTGGTACTTATTTTTTTTTTATTATCGTTTTAGTTTTTACATATCTTTGCACAGGAATACTGGCCAGAATGTCCCATTCCATTGCCATAGCATTATCTGAAAGTGCATCTTTTAAACAATTTGCACTTTTAGCCAGGACTTAAGTTATTCAGAATAATTCTAAAAGACTTATGTTAAAAAAAAAAAAAATGTCCAGTAATGTACAGCTTGTGTAATGGACAATGCCTTTGTATATCTTTTAATGTTGTTTACCGATGCAGAGTGGGTTTTATTAGTACTGTAAAGGAAGTGGGAATTCTTGCTTTCAAATCTTTCCTTTATTTTTTCGGACGATTAAGTGACTCCGTGTCGGAAGTCGCTCCTTTTGCTTACGATATGTTTTGGATCACAACCACAGGGACTCCTCAGTTCTTGTTCATTCCAGTCCTGTTTCTCTGGCATCAGAGAAAAGTCTTTTTTTATGAGGGTCTCCGTAACGTTTTTCCGTACGTACACTACTGATATGAGCGGCTCGGCTGACTCGCGTTCATGTTACAGAATGAAATGAAGGACGTGGCTCTACCTCGGGAAGCCTCACGGTTTGGTTGCTTTGCTCAGGTGTAGTTTGTGGTTCTGTACATGTGTACTGGAGGTCATCTGCCTTACTCCAGGAATCTGTGTGTTCAAACCAGAGAGAAAGAGAGCAGACCTGTCTTCTCCTCTTAGTAGTATGAGCACAGACATGTCCTCTGCTCTCCTCAAGCCAATACGTGGGAGACTGCTCCAGAACTGGTTCTCAATTCTCTGAGCTGTAATTGTACTTTATTTCCATGTTCCTGTGAACTTTAATCAGAAACGGCTTATCTTGCATAAGCCATCTGCGGACTAATCAAAAACTCCTTAATCATGTAAAATGGTCTTAATAAAGTATGTCATAAATACTGTCTCGTGTCTTTTGTTACACTTGTTCTGAACCCTTATTCGGTCTCATTTCTCAGGAAAGAGAGTTTTCCACATCTATTCCATTCTATAAAATAGGGATAATTATGATGTAGTGTAGTATAAGATTATAACGGCTAATGTTTTTATTTATTTTTTTTATTTTTTTTACAATAAGATATATACAAACTGCTCCATTTGATACATTGCAGCTGCTTTTTCTATGGCAGCTTCCAGTTTGAACATTACCTATTGATGTTTTGCTACAGCGTGTCACCGAGGGTTCTGTGGAACATGTTGAGGAAGCCGCTGTCGTTTCTGCAAACTTCTCGGGAAATGAGTGGGAAATATGGTTTCCGTGGGTCAGAATTTACGGTAATGTGTAATCCACTCTCAGACAGACGCTAGGAGGCGCTGTGGCTCTTCAAAAGTAACCTCTATTCAATCTATTCATAATCCTTCCCTCATTTATCAGATATAATACTAATTATCTTCTCCTGCGTAATAGCGCGCGCTATTCTATTCTATATCTTCTTTGTTCATGTAAGAAATAATGAGATGGCTCATGTTCTATTCATCTTTTAAAAATGATTACAATATTACTTACAGGCCTATACAGTAAAATATGATTCATCCTCTGTAGCTTTTCTTCGTCTATACAATTAAATCACGCCACACTTTAATTAAAGAACACAGTTTATATTTAATAACAATCGTGAGATAAATAAAATGTACATATAGCCCAGGCTATTTCAACAGAACAGGGTCGGCTACAGTTCAAAAAATCTTAACCCTCAGAATGATATTGCCATTAGCCGTCAGACAATAACATTTCCACAAGTACAGTAAAAAGTATTGCATTCATCTCAGTGATTGACAGACAAACAGACGACGTAATATGCCAAAAAAACAAAAAAGAGTGGGAAACGTCGCTCGGTTACAATTCAATCCGACGAAATTGTGCGAAACGAACCTCAAATCAATTTTGCATCATTTAAAAGTGCTATAAAAGATACCACGATCTCATAAAAAAAAAAAAAAAAAAAAAAAGTAGGTTCTCGCACATAAACATACCAGCTGCTATATGGACTCTTCAAGGCATGTTTCCCTCACAGAGCTGCTCAAAGGGGAATATTAAAAACTAATCGACTCCCATTCCCAACTTCCAGTGTAAAAAGGGTTCAGTGTATAACCTGGCATTATCTTGACTTATGCTTTTCCTTAAATAGTCTATTAATGAGAACATTCTGTGTGGGAGAATGTCATTGTTGGTAAGGCATACAGCAAAAATAATTTATAACATCTCCTCAGTACAAACTAGCAAAGAAAACCAAATCATGTCCACACAATACAACAAAGGAAAACAGACATGACATAGCTTTGGTGGTGACTGGGAGGAAGGAGAATCAGGATATTGCTCTGATTTGTGAGAGGAACGGGTAGGTATTGCAGATTGAAATGTTTTGAATGTCTCGTTTGCGATCAGGCTGAAGGAAAGGCGACGTGAGCGTCTTGTGAAAGTGTCTGTGTACCTTCTCTGTACAAGGCACTGACAAATGCAAATGAAAGACACTTCCTGCCAACGGTCAGGCCATGACCGTCTCTATTAAAGGAATTGAGGAAGGCCAGCGAGAGGAAGTGATAAATGGGAAGTCCAAACGCAGTGTGAAGAACATCTCAGGGTCCAAGGACGTCCTGCACTTCATTACCACCAGCCCCACCAGCCACTCTTTGGAAGTGAACCACAGGAAATGAAGGAGATGAACCGTCCCCACGGATTATTACAACTTATTCTTCTGATATTAATGCACGGTGAAGACCGCAGGGTGAGTTTGATGAGGACGGGTCACCAGCAAAGCCGAAGCTGCAACTCAGCTGGAATGACCACATGATTGTGCCAAGTGAAGAACGTTAGAGAAATTCACCCTTTTTGCAGTTTTTTTTTAGTGTCTGGTGTTGTATCAGCATCTTGGTGAGGTTGTGATGGGACTCTGTAGGTAGGTGAGGCTGCTGGACTGGCTGTGTGTCACTACTGACACGGGGAAGCTGAAGATGAAGGGCGACGTGGGGGTGGAGGAAGACTTGGGACCGAGAGTGGCGGAAGGGCTGGCGGCCTCTACAGAACAGGAAGTGGCCAGCACCTGAGACTCGAACTGCAGCAGCTGACCCATGAAGCTGAAGTTGGGGGAGATGATACTGCGCCGCTGTTTAACAAACTCGAACGCTTCTTCCAGACGCACACGCTTCTTCTTCATCAGGTACGCCAGGCAGATAGTAGCTGACCGGGAGATGCCAGCCTGACAATGCACCAGAACACGGCCGTTGGTATCCTTGACTGAGTCTGAGGAAAAGAGCAGAGAGTTTAGTTTAGTTAAGCACAGATGAAGTTCAGACATGACTCATCTTACAGTATTTACAGCCTGCAACATTTTGATGCGGGTTCAGAAGTCATAGGAACATTTATAAATAATAAATAATTCATTTATTAATTATAATACATTAAAATATATAGAACTATTGAGGCATTGAACCACTGCTCTGAGAAATGCATGTAGTTCATTCAGTGAACGAGTCTTCTGTTATGTTCTGTTTTGCACACAGCCTGTGGCAGGAATAGCTCGAAACATATTTCTTGCCCTTATTGAATAACGAATCTCGTTCGGTTTAGACTGCAAACTCCCAATCAACTCGTGTAAAATGTTTTTTGATGTTTGCACTTGAGATTTAGCAGAGTCACCTCTGAAAATTATGCAGGAAACATGACCAGATATTGCGAAGCTGAGAAAACTACACTCAGATTATGAAAGGTGACCAAATTACTATGAAACTATTAGGCCTAAATTACAGAGAAAATACTTGTGTTCACATTTTCTATTGACGGTGGATGACCTGAATTAATTATCTCCCGAGCCTGTCGAATCAGGCGAATGACATGTAAAACAACCAATCACAGTTCAATAATCATTTTTGAAAAGATACAAATTAAATGTATGAACAAAAAACAAATCTAAAATAAATCTTAATATAAAAGGTAATTATAATTATATATCCCTGTTGCTATAGTTGAACAGTTTGCTGTATACAATGAGCTGTGATTTGTAGGCATTAATAAACACTCAAAAAATCCAATAATAAAAACAATGCTTTTCTAGAAATACACACAGAACTGAGAATAACACATTCACCCAAAGCTGATAGTCACAGTTGGACAACAAACACTCAACGCCCAAACAAAATGGTCTGGGGTGGATTTCACACCGTTGTACACACAGACACCTCCTGCTATTGCTAACAAGCTGCTAATTAACAAAAAAATGACAAGTCCATGGTACAAAGGGAGAGTAAGCACATATATCCAAACATAAGTCAGGTTTCTTTTTATTGTTTTCACATTACGGTCTGCACATACACCTTCGCACAGTCATACACACCCAGATCTGAGGTAACTCCAGTATCAAGGCACCCCTGACTGGAGGATGAGTCAGACTCTGGTCCCTAAGCTCTGTATTCTGACGCATACACACACACACACACACACATCTAGGATGGTGCGATCAAATGCGGCAAGCCTACTTGGGGGCCTTGCTTTAGTGCAGAGGATGCTGAGCTGAAACTGGATATACAGGATTCCCAACCCCCCCCCCCCCCCCCCCCCCTCCCACCACTCAGTCACGGAAAACCCTTTTATGAGGAAGACCCACCCATACCGCATTCAACCCGTATTTTGCACCCATGACACGCAGACTTCAATTTTCATCATCGTATTTATACAAAGAACTCTACACATCAAAACGCATTCAAACATATTCTTCAAGCTACCTGCATAAGTGACCAAGAAGAATGCAAGACTAAAAAGAAGGGTGCAATTGCTGTAAATGCTCTGCAATGCAGATAAACATTTTAATTGCTG
Organism: Carassius gibelio; assembly: GCF_023724105.1. Taxonomy (NCBI): domain Eukaryota; kingdom Metazoa; phylum Chordata; class Actinopteri; order Cypriniformes; family Cyprinidae; genus Carassius; species Carassius gibelio. The sequence continues at coordinate 18,181,240 of NC_068416.1, read as the reverse complement.
ATGAATGCCACACTATTTGCAGTTGAAAGGAGCCATAGCAACCAAGAGCAATTTACAATGGTTTCACCTACCCTAACCATCCAAAAGTTGACAAAATCTATATGTATTTAAAAAAAATCTGTATAACATAATATAATGTTGAACATACCTATAAATTCAATGGCTTCGATGAACCAAGAGCTGATGTCCTCCTTATGGTTGTCTTCCACCGGGATACACTTATACTGGTAATCCCCTTCAAAATGATTCGGACAATTTGAAGATACATTCAATAGAGCAGAAATGCCCATACGATCTAGCATGTCCTTTTTAGACGCATGGAGAGCACTGCCAAGAAATAAAAAGGGGAGGATTTCCACAGGGCCACCCTGTAATAAAAAAAGTGACAAAAAAATTAATGATTAATAATGGATATTAAATATATGTTAAATAAATATTTTTGGAAACACTTTACTTTGAGGTGTCCTTGTTACATGTTATATGTTCTTACTATTATAATAACAATAATTATGCATAATTACATGCAAGTAACCCTAAACAAAATTCTAACCCTAACCATATAGTAAAAACATGTAGTTATTTAATATTACTCAGTACTTAAATGTATAATTACACTGTAACAATGACACCTTAAAATAAAGTGTAACCAAAATAATAATAATAAATGCATTTATAATTTAAAAGATAAACGATTTCATTCATTTGTCCAGATAATCATCGCAGGCCCCTCTCAATAAATTATCAAAAGCATTTGCAGCAGATTACAGCATCAGACCACTTACTACACCTCTGTTTGCTATAAAAAGGTCAAGCTAATAACGTCCAGTTTATTTATTCTGGGAATGTGTATCGATTTGGCCCACTATTATGTCATCAGTGGCCTGCTTTGCAAGCTGTAGAGACAGGAAACGATCAATGTGGGAATCAACTCTAAAGCTCACTGAAGTGTCTGACACAGTACACCCCTATCACAGAGGAACGCACTCTAAAGCACTGCTACATCAGCCGGAAAGAGCAGCGGATGACAGCAGTCAACCGGACGTTTAATGTTACACAATGTTGCCCATTAGCTGACCTCAAAGTATCCACTGGCCCTAATGTAGTTACCTGGTCATGCTGTGGAGTTCCGCAAGAGGTGCAGCTGCTCTCCACGCTGGACTGAGGGCTGGATACTGCCAGAGTTCTGGTTTTCAAACAGTAATCGGGATACTGTGTGGAAAATCTGTCGTAGCCTCCTAGAAAGTGAAAAAATACATATTTTTAACACTTTTCCTCAAACTGTTTCCATCTTAAAGAAAGCTGGTTCACTGGGTTGTTGTTTTAGAATCAGCTATAGTCCACCTTAAACCATCTAAGATGAGGAAACTGCATTTAACTTCCCCTAATCTTTACTTCAATGGAATTATTTTATTGCGGTCACAGAGAATGCATTCAGTAATTCCACTTTAAAGATGGGGCCACCTGAACATAGTTTTTACATTTCATATACATTTCATTTTACCCACTCTTTTAAGACAAGCCATTAATTTGTGACATTTTGAATACATTTTACACAGTGTAAGGCCTACTAAATAAAATGCACAACCCCCTATAAAAGAAACGTGAAGCATTTTAAATAGTTGGATCTGTGTCTATAAACTAACAGATTAAAATGGTTTGATCCAGATTTCTTCAGAACATGGGAGCTGGTTTCTAATTGCCCACACTAGCTCAAGGTGGTCAAGTTAGAACATGTTAACTGGTCAAGCAGCGAATGACCAGCATGGACCAGCTAGTGTGCTCCAAAAAAAAAAAAAAAAAAAAACAGCTACTAGGCTTTCTTAAACTGGATTTTCCAGCAGAGAAAATGGCAATCTACATTACATCATCATCATTATCCATCTACTAGATCCCTCCACAATGAAAACAGATATTTTCTCAAAACATGGCAGCTTTATTTCAGTTCAGAAATACAATAACTCAATAGATTTTTGTGTAATGTAGATTGGAATTTACCTTTTAGCAGATAGATTTCTGTCCTAAACGTATCCCTACACAAAGCGTTATGTACCAGGGTGATTGTGCTGTCGTTTTTCATCGTGTTTGTATCGGAGGTCCGCTCATCGTATAAGATCACGGCGGAGTACAGCCCTGATTTCAGACGGGATCTCGCTTCATCGTCACCGGACAGAATCTGGTCCAAACTCACGGAGCCTTTCGCTCGCCTCCGAACTATCGTGTTACAGCGAATATTTACAGCACCGCGGAGGTGACCGGCGCTGAACGCTAAAAACGACCTGCAGTCCAAAAGCAGACATTTCGCACTGTCGTTCTTCATCAACCTCTTCAAAACGCTGCAATCCATTTCACAAAGTTCGTCCATTGTGACCATTTTCCTCCTCCGACGGGCACTGGTCACGGTCAAACGGTGCTTTAATAACAACAATACGTCAAATCCAGCGTTGCCAGTGCGACGTGTAATGTTGTGTTGCCCTCCAGAGAGCTTTACTACCACGGGCACTTCTCTTTCCGTTTTATGAATGGGCTTCAGACGCGCGCTCCATAAAAGGATCGCGACGTCACAATGGAGATGACGTCTGCTACGAGCTCCATTCATTAAGCGCTCTTCATTCATAAGAGTCAGCGACGATCGATGGTGACCGCCTTCCTCGTCTAAACCAGAACCCAGCCATCAGATATTTTTTCTCAGATGGCGAGACAGTTTACTTAAAAGAACGGTCAACAACATATTGATACACCTACGGCAAGTTCAAATAGTGTACAGTTTTACTGGAATATTTAAACGTCATAGTAAAAGTAGTTGCTGTGTGACTGTAACATATATATATATATATATATATATATATATATATATATATATATATATATATATATATATATATATATATATAACACAAACACACACAGCAGAATATTTTATTAAATAAAAAAAGGGAATTCCCATAATTCTCTGCACTAAGCATCACATCTGTTTACGTTTTGTTGAAAACACTACTGTAGTTCATACTTATTATAATTATTATCAATAAATCAATCAACCAATCAATCAATCAATTATTATTATTATTTTTTTACAGTAAGTTAGGATTATTTTTTCATTTTTTTGTTTAATTAACTAGGGTGGTTATGCTCATGGTGCTTTGTGTGAGTAAGTTAGCTGAGAATATTGTTTATTTTTTTGGGATGAATAATGTAGGGTAGAATGATTATTTAGTGGATTTTATGCACATTATGTGCTTACGATTGCACCATCTGATTGTTAGTACGTTTTACACTAACTAAAAATTTGTAAGACTTAAAAGTACCTTGATATAACCTACAATTGTTTTATAATGAAATAAAGTGTTAGTAGAAACTTGAAAGTGTAGTCACCAAACTGCCATCTGGCAATCCACATCATTTTTATTTTTATTATTATTTAATAAATAATATATTTAAAATAGGCCTAATTTTCTGACAACTGTTTTTTCACTCTTGCCTTTCTATGTATAAAGAGTTAATTATTGCTCTGATTAATTATCGTTTCCCTACAGGGGGTTTTGTCTGATGCTGCCTGATTTGATGGAGACATGAGGGTGAGTTCTTAGTTGACTCATGGGATTAAGAAAGCCCCTAGTTAATGAGTTAACATGGTTAACAGGAAAGAGCTGCGCTTCTTCTCCTGGGGTTTGCATATTTCAGATATCATCTTTAAAATGCAATAAGCATTTGTTAAACAAACAAAAAACTTAACATTTAATATGATTTTAGCTGAAAAGCCCTAATGGTACTTGTATTATAGTTATACTGAAGTAAAATACAGTAGGATATTTCTGCCTTTTCTTTAATTAAAGTTAAAACTAAAACTAATTACCACAAGTTACGGAGATACTTGTTTAAATTGCTTCCATATTTATGTGTGGATTTGAAGGAATGGTTTTGCATTTTAAAACATGCTTTTCAATTCCTCCGGATCTCGAATGTAAAATATTTGCATGATTTAACACAAGCTCGTTCATGAGACTCCTGTATTTGCATAGTGCTTTGCCATCATTGCTTCAGTTGAGCGCAGATAGGAAGGTTTTCTATCCAAAAGATGTGTTAATGTTATCATATGACACATCCTCCCTTCCCCCCTCTGCTCCTGTGAAGCTGTGAACACACATGGCTTTGCATCCATTTGTGACTGAAAACAATTCATTTACACCGTCTGAAGCAATTGTGGCGTGTTAAAGAATTGTTAATGCTAAGTGATTTTACTTTAGTCTGTTTCTTTATGTGCCAAAATGTTTTCTTGATTGTGGCTTTGGAATCAGTATGTTTCTGATTTCTCCTCTTCACAGAGAAAAATATATAGATTTCAAAATGACATGATATTGGGGAACACATCCAGACCAAGATTTTGAAACAGAGGTTTATTTATTAACAGAAAAGACAAAAAAGTATGCGTTATGCGAGTATGGAATTTTTACAAACTTGTGAGAGTTTCTTTCTTCTGTTAAACACAAAACATAGCTATTATTTTGAGGGTGAGTAAACAATTTCCAAATTATATTTTGCAAATATATCAAATGTCCTTATTTTTCATAGTACAAATAGGCCTTTCTAAATGAATATTCTGTGTCGTCAAAAGGTTTGAAAACCCGTGCTCTAGAGAATGCATAGGCTTATATGAGTTACAAATGTCTCAGAGTAGAAAGAAAGTAGAGTAGCCATGGCAGCTCGGGGCACGTGTGCAGTGCTCTGTGCTTTCGATGGGGGCTCTGGGTAAATCATAGCTGTCATAGCAACGGAGCGATGGCACATGTAGAAACTGCTAAAGGATGATGTGGTGACTGCGCAGGGGAGGAGCAGTCACTTTGAGCCGAACGCTTGACGTCAAACTCGCCACCACCTCTGTGGTGTGTGTTTGTGTGTGAGGATTGATAGTAGGTTGGGAGTGAGGCTGATTTCATGCATGTTTATACAGTAAGGAGAAATGAATGTTATATATGCTGAGTATTATAGCGATGCTTTTCCACATACCGTCCGTACTCCTCTGACAAACAGGAAGTGGTTTAGTCTTGGGGTATGGAATATGAGTCACAGGATTCAACACGGTCGGCCTTATTATACTGGTCCCACCCAAGAGTCATGTGCTCTCTGTCTCCAAATCATTCATTAAACATGCATACCCCTGCGTATTCAACCCATTTAGCCATTTCCTGTGTGTACAACAGGAAGATGCTCCGTTGAGAAAGCCTTGTTAGCTCAGAGACTGTCACTTATGTCAGATTCTGGGTGGGTTTTTTTTGTACCATATATGAGTCGAGTGTAAAAACACAGTCAAATATGTAATCGGTTGAAAGGGTTGTTCACCTAAAAACAATTTACTCACACTTTTGTCGCTATAAACCTGTATGATTTCCGTTTCTGATGTGAAACAATAGGAATTTATTCTGAAAAATGTCAATGGAGTCCAAATGGTTTGTTTTAAAATACCTCCTTTTGTGTTTCAAGGGAGAAAGGAAGTGGATGAAGGAGAGTAAATGATTTTGAAGGATTTTCTTTTTTGTTTGAATCGTTCCTTTAAAAATGTGTTTAAAAACAAATCATTTTGTTGATGGTTTTCAAGGATGCAAACTCTTCATGTGGCATCTTTCATAATGTACTGGTTTGGACCATGTGACATGAATTTAAGCCAAAATACCGAAGTTCGAAATCAACAATAGTTAATATAAGAAGTGGATTATTTTCTCAATCATCCATTTTCCTGATATCAGAAAAAAAAATGATAATAATTCCAGCCAAAGAACTGAAAAATATGTATTGTACATAGAGAATATAAATAAAGTCCCCAGAAAAGCTTTTCTTCAAAAAACTACCTACCCTGCTTACATTTAGTTAACATTAACTAATGTAATATATCCATACAAACCTATAAATGCCTAAAACACACACACACACACACTAAATACTGTATGACTGTAGTTGCATTAACTGTCCTTACACAAACATTTGGAAGTTTTGACAAGAAGACAAAGCACTATAGTAAGAGAGTAATTTATTAGTTTATTTATTTATCAGTTTTAGTGGGAAATCTTACTGGGTAGCTCATTGGAAGATATTCTAAGCCAGCAAGCCCACTAAGTACACTCCTTAATTGTTCATGTTCATTCTTGTTCATTGATGATTAGCTTTTCAAGCATCTTTTGTGCAATACTTAGTGTCAACAACATGAAGGTCCAGGCCTGAACATTCATCTGCATTGTTAAGCAAATGTGTAATCACCACCACATCTCTATCCCTGAATATGATTCAACCTTTTTGGAAAAAAAAACTGAAAGTTACGACACGTGAGTCAAGTGTAAAAACATAGTAAAATATGTATTGACTGAATCGAATAGTTCACTGAAACTGAAAAAAAAAAAAAAAACATACTCATCATTTACACTCCCTTATGTTGTTCCAAACCTTATGGCTTTCTGTGGAACACAAAAGAAGTTATTCCTTTTTTCTTTTCTTTTTTTGGCCACACATTGGAAGTCAGTGGGGTTCAAATAGTTTGTTTTGTTTTAAAATTTAATATTTTGTGTTTCACAGGAAAAATAAAGCGATACAGGTTTAGAACAGTTCAAATTGAGTTTTTCAATGAGTTTGAAGATGTGCTGAAACATCGGATTTTGATATAATGTGGGTTCTCGGGCTCATGTTAAACTGTGACTGTTCAAAACTAAAAAGGGAACAACAAAGGCAGCTGAGCAAACTTGTGTTTGATGCATTTCATTGCCCTCATGACTGGGCGGAAATGTAAAGCCACAAGTAATGTGAGATATGGACTCGGTTAGTGATACTGATGTTTACCCAATTAGTCACTGTGTTAAGAGGAAACAGCTCATCTTGTTCCCTATATGATATATGCAAGTCAAACAAGTTTCATCTTAACCGTTAGAAGCCGTTTTTTTATATCAGTTGCACTGAACAGTTTCTTCATTATGCAAGTAATGAAGACAGATTAATCTTAATAAGACTAACTCTTTCAAAAAGCCATTTTTTTAATCACATTTAGATAAGTCAAACCAGTCAAACCAATAGTCCCACCCCAACATGATGCCATTGGTTGAGCCAGTGTTGATGGGTCAGGATTATATTACACATACCAACTTTAAAATATTCCAAAGGACAAAACTGAAACAGTAGCTGCTTCTTCCTTTGTTGCATTGTTGAATATAACCACAGACATTTGTTTGATTTCCACAGCATGTTAAAACCAGCGGACAGGCCTCCACATTGTGGCTTCCTCAGACTAACTCAGCTCTGACCAAGCAGCATGGCTCACCGCCCTCTCATTAATCCTGTCATATGACACACACACCCACACACAAACACACACACACACACACGTCTGCATCTCCAGAAGCAACATCCGCCACATCCACATTCAAAACACAGTTTTGCATAAGCATAAGCAAAGTAGGAGCGTGTCACCGGACAGGATGAGGGTTAGTTAGGACACGGGTGAAGTGTTGACCTGACTGTACTGGCATAAGTCAGTCTCTTCTAACTTTACAATCAGGCTGCATTTAAGAGAAAAGTTCACCTAAAAATGAAAATTCTACTATTATTTCAGCCGAGGCAGATGAAAAAAACATTGCGACATTGAATTAATGGTATTATGCTGATTTTTGTATGTTTCGTGAGATTTTCAAAATGAAATATACAGTGAGTGGTGCTTAAAACATGTTCAGTTTGATCTGAAACTAATGAGGGTGAATCTGGCAGCATTTTATTATGTTGGCTGTTGTATGTATCATGACAGTTGGGAACTATAATGTCTGGAAGATTAATGGTCTTGTCAGATTTGCTGAAACAACCTTTTCCATTATAATTTGCTTCTACAAACTTTTGTGCTCTTTAATCGTGACACATGTTCATGGGACTTGCAGTGCTATACCAGCTGGGCTACCAAGCAATTTTATTAGTGCAAAAAAAAGTCATACATAGAGCTGGTTATTTGACAAAATTAATTATCTTTAGATAATGGTAAATATGGTAAAGGTGTTTTGAGGTCGTAACATTATTGTGCAAGGAGCTGCTTCAAAAAATGCCTTTATTAATTTATATTCTGGCCCTGTAATCATCATTTGTGTGAAAGGGCATTGAAGTTATTGGTGTTTTAATTTCACTAGTGTTCATTTCAGATGGAGTTTTGCAAAGAAATGTAAGACACAGTTTTCCAAGTGTCGGTTGCTCGGGTCGCTCCAGACCAGTATGACTTTACAGTTTTTTTTGTGTGTGTGGAATAAAAAAGTCTCCACATGCTATGTGCTCCTAAAATATATGACTCGATGCTGGAAAGCGGCGGTTAGATTCTTTCCTTGTAGTCCCCACACGAGTGTCACATACTGCAAGTTGTGTTATGATGCATGAGTGCGATGAAGTATTCAGGGCAGACAATCGTTTGTTGCTTTTCAGACATCAGTGTCATCATTATTCAAGGCTTTTGTGTGCTGTTCGTGTCACATGTCAGCACTGAGTGATGAGGATTTTGTTGATGCAGAGGAAGAAAGTAGGTCTCACATCTCCTGTGATCATGTCTTTGTAGATGACATCATCTCCATCTCCCTCCCTCCCTCCCCCGCCAGACACACAAGTCACATGATCGGATGGGGAGGGGGGGGGGGGGGGGTGATGTACTAGATTAGCAAAATGTTTTAGATTATGCAGCTTCCGGTGTACAAATCAAATATCTCCAGTTCGGCAGTCATTATTGTAATTATTTCTGTGGGAGTATAATCTTTCTTATTGGATTTATGTCCTCCGAAAATAAATAAATAAATCAATCCCAATAGAACCTGTTTTGTGGATGTGTTAAAAGTTGGCCTCTGTCTGGTTACACAAGACCACATTAGCTTTAATCTGTTGTGTAAACCGATTAAAACATGCCAGCCCAGCACAAACTAAATGACTATGTCACCTCATTCATGAACACGGCGGGAGAGATTATTAGGTCCAGACTCGATTAACATTATTACTGTATTCTAATAACAAGTTGGATGGTACAAATGTCCTCTTCTAAGGGGTTCTCTTGTTCTCTTATAATTAGATATATTTTATATTTTTGACACAATCTATTGAATTAATATTACATTTATTATTATTATTGTTATTAAGATTAGCTTTGTCCCACATTTTACACACATCACAAAAAAAATGGACCATTCTGACAGACCCGGGAAATCACATCATTTGGACCCTTTCGCCAGCATGACAGAAAGATGCATAAATGATCTTGTCTTTTTTATTTATTTTTTTGCACAAATTGTAGTGTTGATTGCATGTTAAATGTTTAATTGAACCCCATTACCATTAATTAAAAAAACTTTTTTTCTTTAATATCTGAGGAACATAACTGTGATACATGACTTGCATTGATTGAATGTATAATCCTTTTTTTTAATTCAGAAAAATTGTGATTGATTGATTGATGTTTTTGTTTTAAAGAATAAACTTCACAAAATGTTGATAAATTAATGCTTAATAGTAACAATAATCATTAACAACAACAACAACAACAATAAGATTAATTTTGGCTTTTTTAATTTTGTTACAATTTTTTTTCATCTCTTTTTTTATATTGTGTTTATTAAATTAAGACTTATTTTATGAATTTTATTAGAAAATTCAAATCAGAGTTTTAACTGTACATAAACATATCTGAAACTTTGATAACCCAGTTGCAACAACTGCGGGGACTTTATAAAAAATAAATAAATGGAAAAAACAAATCTCATATATTGTTTAGCATCTCCTTTTTTCTGACCAATTGATTAAAAAAAATGAATTCTTAAGTTAAATATCAGTAAAAAGTGGCAGATATATTCATAGTAACACTTCATTTCTTTCAAATCAGTGTTAAACTAAAATCAGGATGCACTGTCAAAGCAAACTTCCTGTTGCGGAGGATTCGTTTGAGACATTTTGCATATGTTGACCTCATTTTCCCCTGCTGCCGAGTAACAGCAGAGCTGTAGCCCTGTTAGCTTTCCATGTGTAAGTGTCTCCTATCTCATTTTGCATGGGTGCATAAGAGGGCGAGCTTTACCTGCTACTTAGCAACAGAGCATCACTTCAAGCTGCTTCAATAAGTGGTTTGCGACGGTAGAGCTCACGTTTTCTATTTTAAGCATTCATCCGAATGTGTAACATGTAACGGCCAACCTTACTATTTCTGACCTGCAAATAAATGTAATGAATTACTTTACAATATGATAGATAGACAGTATACGTGCTATATAAAATGTTTTCAATTTTAATAACATAAAAAAAAGTATTCCTGTGATGTCAAAGCAAAATTGTCAAAAGCCCCTACTCCAATTTTCAGTGTCACATGATTCTCCAGAAATCATTCTAATTGGCTGCTTATCTGCTTAAGAAATATATATATATATATATATATATATATATATATATATATATATATATATATATATATATATATATATATATATATATATATACATACATTTATTTATTATTATTTTTGTGGAAACCATGATACAATTTCCATGATTCATTGAGTAGTAGAAAGTTTAAAAGAACATCATTTATTCAGAAAATTTTTATTTCTTTTCAAAAATCTTCCTGACCCAAATCTTTTGAATGGTAGTGTACATATAACATTTGTAACGTGTTAAATAAATTAGAAACTGTGAAACTGAGCTTTCAGCAGAGTTGCTGTACTTGCAGTCATTTTGAAATGTGAAAAAAATGTCTTCTTCACAATAAATCCTCTATTGTACATCAATAGTTGGCAAGTTTACTGTGAGCCAATCATTCATTCTTAAAGTCTCTCTGCCACCCCAGTACATGTGTTCTGTAGCCAGACGCGCTGCATTATTGAGCAGCAGCGGGATTGTGACTTACATAAGACTTTAAGGAGATTTTTCCTGCAAATCAGCTGCTTTCACCAAAACATTGCTTTAATATGCAGGTCATGGAGACATTACCGTATGACTGCAGTTTAATATGAATGGGCCCGGTGGCTCAGTGGCGATACACAAACAGAGTCCTGCACAAGTCCAAGTATGTTTCCAGTTTACTCTTCACAGGTCTCATGATCTAGGAGCTCATAGCTGGCTCACAGCTGGACAGGGTAATAGAAAACAATCAGGAAAGAAGAAACAAACACACTCGCGTTTGATACGTAGGTGTTTTGGGCGATTATTAGAATGAAGCGGTTATGACAGGCAATATCTGGTGGCAGAAAAAGGTGTCCCTTCATTTCCTGTTCTAGCTCCCCTTGGCTCAGGAGTGGTGACAAATGCCAGACACAAGAAGCCTCCCCTCTCTGAGTGAGAAGAGCAAGCAGACGTAAGAGATCAGAGCTCTGGCACCTATTCAGATCCTCGCCTCACTTCATCTCTCTCATTCACTGCAAATATCATTTAAGCATCATTATTTTAACATTTTTTGTTCTCATATAAAGTTGCATTTTAAGAATATTACAAATATATATATTTATTAATTAATAATTTATCTTGAATTAGGATCCTATTTTTATTACATTTTATTATATATATATATATATATATATATATATATTTTTTTTTTAACCCTAAACCTCATAGTTGAGTTTTGCTTAAAACATCTACCAGTCGGATTAGATTTTTTTTTTTTTTTTTTTTTTTGCTTACAATGCAAAATTCAAAATACATCTTATTAGATTTATCCTTAAAATTACGATAACAAATTTCCAAATTGCTAAAAAAATTTTGAAAATAAACTTCACTATTTTATTTATTTTTAATAATACTAACAACCTACCTTTTGCCTTTATTCTTCTGTATTTATGTTGCTCTTTTACAATACAGGTTGTTTCAAAGCATCTTCACAGTAATAAACATAAAAATCAAAGAATCAATGATTCAAACTTCATCAAATATTCAAATTCTGCTGTGAAGCAGCTCTACAAAGACAGTTGTGTCATTATTCAGCTCATTTGCCAGTTGATTAAGACAAATAAACTCAATTTAAGACCATTTATCTGAAAACAGTAATGTAGTTTGTAGTTTTGCTTCTCATGTAAATATATCTTGTTTAAAAAAATTTTTTTCTTTTTTTGTCAAACAAGACAAAAGGAAGACACTCTTTTATTTCCGTCCCCCTCTCTCTCTCTCCAGTAACGTCACTTTTAAAGTGTCTGATCTGAGATTTACATGGACCAGATGTACTGTGAAGCGATGAAGATTCCTTTACTATGATGGCTTGTGGAAAGAAACAATAACAGGCAGGAAAAAACAGAGCAGGATGTTGCAATTTATTGGCTAAATGTTACTAGATTGGCATGCAGTTGAGATGCTTTACAGGCCAGTCTTGCTATTTTTGTCCAGTCACATGGTGCAACCTTGTCCTGGATGATCTCAGCCTCTTGGGGAGTGCAGAAAGAGGAACAGAGGAACAAATAATAGCAAGAGAAAGTGTAACAGAGTGAGAGAGGTCAGGGGAAAGCAGATATTGTTTCTTGACTGGTGAGCTTCCTCTTGAGAATCTGTCACATAGGTGGTGTGTTGTTTTCATCCTGTCGAGGGTGTTTTTGTACTCTGTCCCATGGAAACCTTCAGCTAGTTCCTGAGAATTTCTCCTGAATTTCAGCTCACAGCCGGAAGTGTCCATCTGTAAAACCTCAGACAAACTAAGGTTCAGAATTTTTTGAATAGTTAACTACCAAACCACCAAAAAGTTATGTTTACAATGATGAGTGTTTCTTAAACTACTGGCACTTTTGGTTCTGGGGATTTAAAGAAGAAAAAAAAAACTCTCCACTAATTACGAACTCCATACATTACAGAAAAACAGATTTTTTTCTGAGCCAACAAATGTAATTTTCACAACATTAAATCAACTTTTATTCGATTTTTTAAAAGAAATAAAACCTCCTGCTAGCTTGCATTTTAATTTGTATACTTCATACACAAATGTACATGTATAATTTCTAGCATTTCATTTCACTGTTATCTCTTTGGTAAGCACAGTATCCATTTGTTAAAAAAAAAAAAAGTAGTCTGTAGACAATTTTAGATAACATTTTTCTATTTTAATATATTTTAAAATGTAATTTATTTCTGTGATGGTAAAGCTGAATTTTCAGCATCATCAGTGTCACATGGTCCTTCAGAAATCATTCTAACATGCTGATTTGCTGCTCAAAAATCATTATTATTATCAGTGTTGTTTTTTTTTAAATCTAAACCATTTGTAATATTATAAATATCTTTACTGTCACCAATTTAATGCATCCTTGCTGAATAATGTATTGATCTTACTGATCCCAACCTTGTATTGTATCATCTTTCTATATATGCCTAGCAATGGAATGGAAGGACTTCAAAGATCTTCATGTAACAATAAGAAAAAGCAAGCCAGTTCATTTTAATGTAAATCAACCGCTGAGACATAAAAGTGTCCATAAGCTAATAAAACACCATTCTGTTCAGATTTTTGAAGGAGTTTCTCAACTGTAAATCACTTTATAACAACCTGCAGCAATTTCACCCCCGAATAGATGCCAGAAAGAGAACTGATGAGCATCAGAGGCCAAAGGTAAAATGACCTTGGAATATAAGCATGTAGCTCTTTTGGGATGTTTATTAATGCTTGTGTTTAGTTCTCACTTGTTTATTGCGTGCCCTAACTGTGCTCTCAGTCCCAGACAGAAGAGCTTTTAGGCTTGTAGTTTGTTTTGATGAGAGCTAGCTTCTGCATCAGGCAGTATGACTCAGTACTGCTGGAGGTAATGACTCTACTATGAAGAGGGAGGGTGATAGAGCTGGATGTTGATCAGATGCATCACAAAAGGGGGGCAGGGGCTAAATAACGACCTTGTCTTTGATTTACCCTAACAGACGATAAAAAGCCAAAGCAAACACATCTGGCCATGTTGGTGTAAGCTGATCAGTGGGCAGGACAGGAAAAGGAAAAGTAACACCTTCACTGGCAATAAACAAGCAATCAATTACATCAATTACCGTATTGATTCACTGAAAAAGTCTGGATGGCATGAGGAGTAGGGAATACAGTATATGCAGTTACATTATTTTGTGGGCATTAAAATAAAGCTTTGTTGATGGCCAGCGTTCTAAGTCGCTCTCAGAGGACAAAAGAGTGTATGAAATAACAAATAAACATGATCAGTATGCATGTGTGAGCTTTTACAAAACAAACAGGCTCATTGGTATGCCAGAACCTTTAAAACAGGTAAGACACCCGAGACCAAGCTATTTGGTAACATCTGAAAAGTCTTTTAAATTTCACAGTCTCTTTAAGAATATATATATATATATATATATATATATATATATATATATATATATATATATATATATATATATATATATATATATATATATATATATATATATATATATATATATATATGAATATGTTTTAATTTTAAAATATATATTTATTAACAGAAATATTGTAACTATAATATACAAACAATAATTTTCTTAACTACTAAACCTCACCTTCATTAGTAAACCTTAATTAGTAAACCTCACTGTTTCACTGTTATTTTCATTTCATGGATTATTACAATTGTACCGTATAAACCCGAAATTAGTTGTCACTTCGAATATAAGAAAAGCATAATAGTTTTAGTCGTATTCATTTAAAAGAAAATCTCTTTTTATTTATTGTTTTATTCATGTTGGGACTACACTGGCCTGGTCTGTCAGATGGATTATTTAAGATTGCGATATAATGTCCTTACTGTAATCTTACTGAAACGAAAGCTAATCTGAAAATATGCAGAACACAGCGCCACTGCCAGTTCAGAGAGAAATCATTACGAATGGCTTCCGAGCAGTGGGTAATTTGTAAAATGACAATAAGAATAATTGGACACTTCAGAATGTTCGGTTCGAGTCTAGCACAAAAATAATGAACAAGAAGTTGTTGCTTTGTGGAAATGATGTTTGGTAGACGTCAGCAAGTCTGGCGGCAAGTGTTGGTGCTGGAACATATAAACATTTTGATCTGCACTTAGGAAATGAAACCAGACACTGCTTTACATTTTAGGATGAAGACAGCTGCATTATATGTAAATACAGTTAAATGGAAGCTTGTGGTTTAACTTTTTTTTTTTGGTTTTGTACAATTGTTTGAGACTACTTCAAATATTTAAAGACTCAAATATCTGCTCTTCGGGCTCCAAGATCGAAGCAAGGCCAAAATAACAAGAGCTCTTTTGTTGAGTCTTCAGCGGTCTGCTCTGAATCCATATTTCCCAGCTGTGTGAGTCAGTGAAATGCGCTGGAAGTTGCTGTGAATTCTTACACACATAGTTTCCACTGTCCCCAGTCATTGCTCATCTTTTTGGCACCTGGCAAATATGTGACGATGAGCATCCATATCTAGTTAGAAGTATCTAAAAGTCCTCTGCTCTGGCTTGTTGTGTTCAAGTTATTTCAACTAACCTTAATAACATAGGCACTGTTTAGTTGTTAAAACAGCTGACAAGTGATAGGCGTCAGTCTGGGAGAAGGACTCTGCAGAGTAATTGAATTGTCAAGAAAATCCTATTGGGTGGCTTCAGTGAGAGCGATCAGCAGCACGTGTGCTAGATTGGATTAAGGAACAATATGAGGATACTGTAGCCATTAAGCACATGATTCTAATGCTGCCAAGAGGATGATAACAATGCATGAGCATTGAATGGGTATTTTTCTGCTCCCTTGCATAAAATGTTTGCTAAAATGCTGTAATATATATATATAAATGTATTTTAAATTGGAGTTTTATATGTCATTGAGCCCCCTTGTGGGAGCACAAGTCATCAATATCATGCTTATTTTGTGAAATTCAGCATTTAGTTGGATTTAGCTTGTTTCATCAGATAGGATTTCAATGGCAGCTGCATGCATGTGACAACATTACATGCAATCTAATATTCAATCTAAACCATCTTGTTTATAAGAACAGATAACTGTTATGCCAGTCACATGATCCATAAATAGCATGTGACTAATCATTCTCAGCACTTTTGGCTGATGGCACCTCGAAAAGTATTTTACAATATATTGCAGACTGAATGGTTGTCGATGGAGTAAGGTCGTTTTTGATGGTGCAGGTACCACGAGTGTTGTTACGGTCAACTAAAACTATGAAAAATCTTTTCTGTAATTGAAATAAAGCTAAAAAAAAAAAAAAGAAAAGAAAAAGGCAGCTAAGTGAAATAAAATAAATAAGCGTGAGAGTATTAAAATTAATAACTAAACATAAATCAGTAAATTTGAATTCAATATAAATATTTTAAATAACTAAATAAAATGATAAAAACACATACAATTTACAATTAAAATAAAAAAATTTAAATAAAAGCTGAAAATAATTATTTATTTTGATATATAAGATGAAAAATATAAACTTAAAAAAATTGAAATGTCAGCTAACTGACATAAACTGATATTGAAGTATTAAAATGAATAATACTAAAACTAATAAAAAAACACTGAACAAAATATTAATAAATAATATAATATTATATAAACAATACTGAAATTACACTGGTTAGCAGCATGGGCTAACATTGAGCCCTTGTCTGAACACATTCCAAATTGCACACAGAGAAACTGATTTAGACAATGCATCAGTCATGGAGGAGACTTTAGGATAAGACGTTTTTCAATGGGTTTTCAATTAATGGCTTCTTCTGATTGAGTAGACAGGAGAGCAGAAGCTCTTGGGATGAAAAATGACACTATTAAAGAGACAGTTGTGGCGCTCTTTGAGTAATCGGTTGTTGTCCATGACAGGACTAGCTGCCCGGGGAGACAAACAGCACCGGGCTTGAGTTCACACGGTTCAGAGAAAGCCCAGTGAGAAGAAGACGAGTGGAATTATTTACTTAATGTTGTTTTTAAGTCCTCTTTTACGAATAAACAATTAAGTAATGGGCAAAAAAGCATGCAGAATTGTCTAATAGTATGTGTTCATTAATTGAGCAAAAACAAGGAAGAGTAGAACTAAACATTGGCTTCAACCAATGTCAAATTTAGTCTCAAGTCTGCATGTGTTTGAATGTACTGTACCCTTTGGCCCCCTGTTCTTGAAGTCCTATTGCTTCACTATATCTCTTGCCTTTGGCCGTGCGCAATGGAATGTGACACAGGAAGTGGAGAAAATAAAACTAAATCGCCTCTCTCAGTGAAAAATGTGTTGTTTCATCTTTGTAATTGATTTGACACTGCTTTTTTTACAGCGATGATATAGGCCAAAACCAGAGGGTGATATGATGGAAGTGCAAGGAGTTTGACAGAAATATTTGCTCTAGAGTTGTAAGTTGTGGGTGGAATGACCTACATGTGACGTCTGTGTTTACTTGAGGCCTGTGGGAGTAAAACTGATGCAAGTCCAAGTCCCAGAGTTGGAAAAAAAATGTTTTAGTGAGATTAATAAATCTGATATTTTCAAATTAAAAACTGATAATTGATTTAAAAGAACTGGGGTTTGATTTAAAAAAAAAAAAATACAATAATATTGTGAAATGTTATTACAATTTAAAATAATAGCTTTTTATATTAATGTAATCTTTAAGATGTAATTAATTCAAGGCTGAATTTTCAGCACCCATTAGAAATTAACCTTAATTATAAATGTATTTATAATAATTATAATAATAATAAATGCTAATACATTTATTCATAATAATTATATATATATATAAAATACGTGTGTATGATACACTCTCTTTTTCTCTCTCTATCTCTGTAGGTGTCTGTATACTGATATAAAAATAAATCTATCAATCGGTCTGTTTGTAATTTTTAATAGACATTTACAAGAATTGATATGTGTGTATGTATGTAACGCACAAACACAAGCACACACACTCTGTACATGTCTTTGAACTGATATATAACACAATATTTATATATGTATGAATCCATATGTTTTAAATCCACTTGTAAATCCATATGGTCACTGCCTTATTTCTTTAATATTTAAACTTAACAAACATAATGCTATTCTCATTCTTATTCCGCTGTGTTAAGCAGCTAGTGCTCACGCTGTCATTTTGCCATATTCCTTACTTATAGAAACCAGCAAACCAGCCTGGAGCTGCACGTTAGCTGGTATTTTTGTCCCAGTGCGGCACAGGAAGCCAATTCAATCGTTGATAATGGAATTGACCTAACCCCGGGGGCTCTGCTCTCTCTGTCTTGCTCCTGCTCAGCTAGCCTGCTGTGGGAGTTCATTTACTAACACTAACTGGAATAGGTAAATAAACGTGATGGACAATGGCAGCGATCCCTTCTCACAATCAATCAGATCAATCAAATAAATCTCAGAACAGATGGAGAACATCTGACATGCACCACCGCAGTAGGATAAGGAATGATTCATGCTTATGTCATAACGCTGAGCATTTTTGTAATTTGTTTATTTTATCCCATATCTGTGGTTTCAGACATCTTATATGGTCTTAAAAAAGCAAATACAATTTGCTAGTGATGTCAGTGGTCTGTCAAGGGTGTTTTCTGGGAAGACAGAGTGGGCAATCACTAAGAAGTCCATATAACTGGTTCCTTATGGAGACTAGAAAAAAACATTTCCTGTTGGGTTTTCAAGTAATTAGCATATGAATTGCAGGCCTGTGATGTGTGCTCCAGAGCGCCCGATACCTGCAGCACTCTAATTAGAGATAACGATTTAAAGGAGGGTCGTCCTGTTGCAGGACATCTGGTTCCTCGTCCACCTCCTGTCTGGGGGGAGGAGAGAAAGAGGCCATGCTTCCTGTGTCTGGTTGACCAGCTCAACTGGAAGGTCATTGCAGGAGGCGGGAAGCTAATAAGCTTTTGTGCTAGCTCTTTGTGTACGAGGCACGATGAATACAGTGACCTTTCCTGGGGGAATAGTGGTATTCATGTCAGTTGGATTGAGCTGTTGGCTCATAAAAAGTCTGAGAGAATAAATCCAACCTCCAAGTGCTGTAAAACATTTCATGATGCGCAAGGAAAGAGAATAAAAAGAACATGATGTATTAATCTATGCTTAGAAATGAAATGTAAATGGCATATCACATCAAAAACCACTGTTTGACTCATAATCTTTTCTTTCTTCTTATACGCTTTGGTTCTTAAGTCGTCTACAGCTATGAAATGGATGTCCAAAGAAGAGTGTGTGTGTAAGCAAAAGAAACGAACTGAAAATGAGTTTCACAGGTCATGTGTGTTGAATAATAACCTCCTTTCACAATGTCCGAAATTGTCAAGGTTCAGGCACATAGCATGCATTGCACAGATTTCACATTCACTGGGTCACATCCTGGCAAACAAAAGCTTCTTGCATAAGATTTTCACAAGGTGGTTGCAACATATCAGAGAGTACAATGGCTCAAACAGTTCTCAGACTGAACTAATGTTAATATTCTCTACAGATATGAATAGAGAAAAACTGAAGCTAGGCAAGATTTGCTGTTTGGTTGTTTATTTCTGGGGCAAGATTATATGCACTGTAGAATTAGAACTGATTTCATTGACCGGAAAAGTTGTGCTAACAACTAAATTTGACTTAAGCTTGCATCAAACAAGCAAAGGATACAATATACATTCATAATGTGTTATGGTGAAGGTGGTGAATTAAAAACCATAAAATCAATATAAAGGATGAACACAATTTCAATTTAAATTATAATGCACATTTTGAATAAAATGTTTACATTTGAATTAATTGAAATATAAATATAAGTAAAAAAGTACCATTTAGTACCATTACAAATATAACTGGGCACACTGTACAACTCTACAACTGTAATTTTATTGATATGGAATGCGTAATAACCTTTAGTTCTTGAAAAATAAACTGTCAATATTTTAATTGAAATTCAACAAAAACATTAAGAGTATCTTTAAAAATGGTAGTTGAATGCTACTTACTATATCTTAACACTAAAATTAAAGTTAAGAGGCAGTTGTGGCCTAATGGTTAGAGGGTCTGACTTTTAACCTTAAGGTTGTGGGTTTGAGTCTCAGGTCTAGCAGGAATTGTAGGTGGAGGGGGTGAATATCCAACACTTTCTCCACTCTCAATGCCATGACTGAGGTGAGACCCATGAGCAAGGTATTGAACCCCCAACTGCTCCCTGTGCTCTGCACCAATATCGCCAAACTTCACTTTCGCTTTTTTTGAATTTGTAAGTCAAGTGTTAACTTTAGTAATAGATTTTTATTGTAAAAAAATCAGAGATTTTAAAGCAATATAGAGATTTATTATTGACATTTATAAAGCCAGTTTTTTTTTTTACATTATAGCAGTAATACATTTAAAAAATTGTAAACAAATGAAAGGAAAAAGCAATGAATGCAATACATGCTGTACACAACAGATGTACATTGTTTAATCCATCTGTTTAAATGGTGCAGCTGAGTTATTGATGAGGATCACTGCTCCAGGGGAAAAACTGTTTTTGTGTCTGGTTGTTTTGGTTTTGTTGGCTCTGCAGTCCTTGTGATGCGGAAGGTACATGGGGTCACTGATGGGGTCTTGTCAGCATATTTCCTGGATCTTGTCTCATGTGGGTCCTGGAGGGGGGCAGAGTACAGCAAAATAATTTTTCTGAGGATCGGTGACGATGGCAATGTAGAAGTATAATAATCATTACAAATGGCAGGTTAAGCTTCTAAATAATTCACCCAAAAACAAAAATTTCCTTGAAAATGTACTTACTTTCAGGCCATCAATAATTTGCTTGTTTCTTATTTGGAGAAATTTACATTACCAATGAATTCTCTGGAGTGAATGGGTGCCGTCAGAACAAGAATCCAAAAAGCTGATAAAAAAAATCTAAATAATCCACAAGTAATCTACACGACCCCAGTGAAGCAAAAAGCAACATGTTTGTAAGAAACAAATACATCGTTAAGATGTTTTTATTTTTATTATTTTTTTGCTTCTGGCTAAAACATGCCTCCTCTTTCCTTAACATTGCTTATTATAGACTCATATGGCCAGAAGCACCAGTTTTAAGTTAAAATGCTTTAATGATGGATTTGCTTCTTACAAATGTACAAACAGCTTTTCGTTTCACAAGACAGTATACTGATGGACTGGAGTCATGTGGATTACCTGTGGATTATTGTCACGTTTTTATCCGCTGTTTGAGCTCTCATTCTGACGGCACCCATTCACTGCAGAGGATCCATTGGTGAGCAAGTCATGTAATGCAGAATTTCTCCAAATCTGTTCAGAAGAAGAAACAAGCTCATCTATATCTTCAATGACCTTTAGGGTGTGTACATTTTCAGCAAATGTTGTCTACTGGGTGAACTATTTCTTTTATGTCAGTGCCTTCATTTGTCTGCATTGCACAAGATGAAACAGACTCAAGATTCAAACTGATGTTTGGTGTTCTTAAAAAACAAAAACAAAAAACATTGTCCTTATGTGCATTATGATGACCTCCACACGTAGTACAAAACTTGACTGTCACTATAAAGATGCTCCTTTTCAGGGTCCAGTGTGAGTCTCACTGCTGGGGAGAGATGAGAGCTGCATGACAACAACCCCGGACACAAACACCAGCCACACACTACACCGCACTCACCCACCCTCAACTAACCGTTGCTAGGCAGTTCTGGTTGCTATGAGAGGATGAGAGAGTCTGAGGAACTCTGGGTATCACCACCAGACAAAACTGGACATTCCTAGACGTCTGTGTCAGCAGGGTGCATTTTATTTTCAAAGGAGAAATCATAAAAGGATGACAAGGGTGTGGAAAGAGTTCTGCTGAAAGCTTGTTTTCTTAAATGACTCTCATCATTAATGGAAAACCACACAGCTTCATGGGAACAGTGAAGAATTTTAACAACAAAAAGCAACTTAGACTGTGTATTTATGAAATATTAGAAATATGAAAATGGAAGCTTTAGCCTAAGTTCTGCCAGTAAGACTCTATCACTTCGTCACTAAATACCTTCATCATTATCCAATCACGTCTTTATGCTCCTGTATAAAAGATCGTACTTACACATGTTTGAGTTCGCAGATGCCGACGCGACAACAACCTCCACCCTCCCCACCACCACCAGGATGGTCCTGTCCTTACCTTCCAGGGGGGTCTGCCTTCGTCTTCAGGCAGGAAATGCAGATTCGCTACCCTCGGATTACGAACCATGGACGGGGCCTTCCACCAAAGAAATTTATAATTGTGCTCGCTGAGCTGTCAATAAATGTATTCTTCTATCTCCCGAGTCTTTCTGGTAGAACTATATATATATATATATATATATATATATATAAATATATATATATATATATATATATATATATATATATATATATAGAGAGAGAGAGAGAGAGAGAGAGAGAGAGAGAGAGAGAGAGAGATCGATAGACAGACAGACAGACAGACACACACACACACACACACTCAAATCTTAACAGTTTTTGTAATATAAATGCAGTACACTGTGATTTGAGTGACCCTGTCTCTCTCTCTCTCTCTCTCTCTCTCTCTCTCACAGAAGCACACGCACACAACAGTCCATAGCAAATAATTTAACTAATAACAAAACATATTTACAGTAACTGATTCAGAAGCACCAGATTGTCGTAGCAAAGTCAGAATTACTTCCTTTCCTAGGTTCATGAAACGGTCATCCATAAAACGTGTTGCTGTTCTGTTGTAAGTACTCTTAAAGATTCCTAAATGCATCTACTTTCAGAAGGCCAAATAAAGTGCTTTTGCCTTTTTTGCCTTTGCTCAGATACACACAGCATCTCCCTGACATGGCTGCTTCAACAATAACTGCGTTTACTGAAACCATAATATTTCCACATAGTGATGTAGACATGTGGGGGTGTATTTGAATGAGCTATTTTAGGGGTGTGTGGCAGAGTCTTAAAGGGGTTATATGATACTGCTAAAAAGAACATTATTTTGTGTTTTTGGTGTAATGCAATGTGTTTATGCGGTTTAAGGTTACAAAAACACATTATTTTCCATATAACGCACATTATTGCTTCTCCTCTATGCCCCGTCTTCTGAAAAGCAAGGTGTGATCTGATTGGCCAGGTATCTAGTGTTGTGATGGAAATGTTGCACCCTTTACCATACTATGCTGTCTCCCAGGCCAGCAGCACGAGACTCAGTCCAGCTGCTCTGCTCGTGCACATCCCATCATCGGTTCTCTTTTAGCAGTTCAGTCAATGTACTGTTAGGAGTAACTGAATAACTCAGCTCTTAACGCGCTGCGTAAACATAGAATCATGTCTGCATTTGTGATCGGAGAAACAACAAACAAGCCTACTCTACACTAGTCAAAACTCGCGTTTGAATCATCATTGGCAAATTATTTCAATATAAATAACTTAGAGGCTGTTTGTCAGAAGCGCAAGACTGTCCTTGCAACGTTTGAACTGCCCAACTTTATAGAAATCTTTGATCTTTCTTCAAAACAGTTGGTAAAAGAGTTGCGCGATAATGCGCGTCATCACTACGACACCGCATTAGATCTGGCTTTTGTTCACACAGCGCTCGTCCCGGGTCGAACCCGGCAATGTTACTAGGTCGCCGACACGGGTTCAATGCCGGAATCAATCCCGGGACGTGTTCGCTTTCACACAGAAGGCGACCCGGCAATGTTCCGGCAATATGCCGGGTTCGACGTAGAGTGTGAACGAGGCTTTTGCAACTTTACAGATCTTCTTTATGCACCAAGAGCTTGTAACACTCCAAAGAGAAAGGAAAAGTTTAAATTGTATTCTTTTGATTTTGGAGTGAAATGTGACGGGGTCATGTTTTCATGAGATTCACTCCATAAATTGTTCATGTGTCATGTGTCTCTTCTTCGTTTTGGAACCATGTAACCACTGCGTCGAACAGGGAAAAATTAAAAACAATTTATTTCATCAATACAAAATTACAGCAATACTTACGTTACCTTTAAAGAAAAAAAAAATAGGCTAATCCAGGCAATGAACATGCTCAGTAAAAACTAAACAAACCGGCATTGCCTGTATGAAAAAGGTGATTGGCTCTATTAAATAAAAGAGCGGGACTACAGCTGTCATATTAGGCATTACAGTTTCTACCTTTCACAGACTGTCTTCTCCTCTTATCATATCTCTGTATTAAGTCCACCATCCCAACCTCTCCAGCTGTCACCCTTTTCTCTATTTGCTTCCAGCAAAAACACGCTATGTGCTCAGACACCCTTCTCTGCACTTGTGTCAGTGTAGTCTGTAAACCCAATATCAGCATCTGTGTGGTAATCTCCCCGCAGGGCTGCTGGGGCTCAAACACTGAAATAGTACATTAATGACCTGTGTTTGCAGCAGGTTTCCGGTGTCGTCACTGGGGTTGTGGGCTTGAGACTTTCAGTAACAGTACTGACCTATATTTTTTCAAGCACCTCTCTACTCAGCTTGCTGTCTGCCTACATCTTCGTTCTTGATTATCGCAGTGATGCGTCACTTTCCCTGATTAAAGACTTCGCCATTTCATAATCACCACCTCAAGGATTGAGATCAGTTTAAAATCCTGCCATTAAAAGCATCATGCCGTTTGCTAGAGATGTAATTGTGTAGTCTTTCCTCATGTCTAAAGGTTTTTTTTTTTTTGAAAGCACCCCCCCCCCCCACCACTAAATATCACAAAACACATGAAATGCTTTGGCTATACAGGTTTCTCTGTCTTTTGCTGGGTCAGATGGGCCACTCTACAGATCGGAGTCTTGAGGGGGTGGAGGATTCAGCATTGGCTTGTGGTTTATGGCTTAGCTGAGCTCAGCCACCTGGTTTTGTTTGTGTAGGTGGTCTAAAATAATGCTTACTAAGAAATTAAATTAAAATCCCCTGACTCATTGAGATAATTTTTTTGGCAATGGATACAATTGAAAGTTGAAAGCACTTACCTTCTGCGTATGATAAAGTATTGACTGTTTCTTTGTTAGGTAGATTTTCCTAAGGAAAATACTATGTTGAATATTGTATTAAATATTTTTGTAATTTGATGAGGGTTGATATATATATATATATATATATATATATATATATATATATATATATATATATATATTCATTAGGTTACAACAATATCAGTTATGCTGCAGGGGTCTGTGAACTGATAAATAAAACCAGAAATGTATATATATATATACATACATACATACATACACACACATGTCTCATAATAATGATGCGATGTGCATCCTGCTTTAGTTGATTTAAAATGTGGCAGACCTTTGCCTGACTTGTCCCTACTGAATGTGTATCAGGGGCTGTAAAAGCGCAGCTCTGAAGCCTCCCTCCCTCCCAGTCTCTGGCAGCCTAAAACAGGTCACTCTCTCTTCGTTTGATTGCGTCACCGGCTGGACACAGTCTTCATAAAGCTTTAAAGACACAAGGTTCTTTAGTCAGTCTAGGTCAACAGTTTATGAAAAGCTGGTATTTGCATTCAAATTGAGAAAATAACATCCTGTTTGTGGAAATTAGAACAGACCATGTTGCAAAATCCTATTCTAATCCAGTTTTTTTTGTTGGACATTCAATAGCTGAGAGGTTGTGTAAGCCACCCTTAAAATTCTTATCAAAACACATCAAAGAGGAAAATGAATGAGTGAATGAATAATTTCCGACAGCGGCGATCGTTATCTGTTTCAGGCAGATGTGTCTTTCACTGCGATATTGGCAGAATAAAGCAAAGCTCTCTGCAAGCTTATCAGGATTGTGGAGATGTAGTGATGGTGGATTGGGCAGCTGTGGTTACCAGACGCGTTGGTGTAGAACTCAAAGTGTAATTACCGAACATGCTGTGACCAGTACAAACAGTGAATGGCAAACACAGGCCTTCAATACGGTCGTCAATGGGCAGCCCCCCTCGGATCTTACTGTTTGGCTAATGACAAACAAGAGGGCTGTTAGACAGATGAGGTGACTGCAGGCGCCGTGTCTCAGAAAGCAACTCGATCCTGGAGGGACGTCACTGCGGCGCGGCGGAAACGGATCTACACCCCCGCTCTGTTTGCCGTGCTGCTGTGCGCACACCTGACTGATTTCTCACCTATCACTTGCTGCCCACTCTATGTCCACTAAAAAGTAATGTCATCAGGACTCAAGGCTGGAGAATGTTACAAAGTTACCACAGTAATTCTTCGAAATGATAAGATACATTTGTTGCTTTGTTTCCTGTAAAATGAATGCAATCATAATTACTTAAAAGGGTCATGAACTGCCTTTGGTTTTTATTTTGTCCTGTATTGTCTCTGTGGTCCACTTATGTTTTTTAACATCACATTTTTACATGAAAACATAGCAATTTCCGGTCCTGTTTTTAACCATCCTCATCTGAACGCTCCATTTGAATTGGTTTTGTGAATTGTGGGCTTGGAAGTAAACACCCACTGCTATGATTGGATAATAGTTGATTTAGGTTAAAAATATGAAAACACAAGCAACAGTGATCATGTAATAAAAACAGTTCTTAGCTGTTCACATCTACCTAAAGGAATACGACACCTATCGCAGCAATACTATATAAGCTCTAATCAATATTATTCAGCAGCTTTTTCCACTTGCTTAGGAGCAAATTACCCTCCTTCATCCCCAACTCCTCCTTTCGCCACAGTTGGGACTTGGGTTTCTGATATTCCTCGCTGAATCAGAATCCTTGCCTTGAATAATGTGTTACACTTAAATATCATTAAGTACATTCATGATATCTGCATTGTTCTGATCTGTTTACCCTATAGTGGGGTTATTATTGCTGCTCTCCCTGCTCATTCATAACTGGCCGCATGGATGGGCAGGGAGTTTTTGCCCAGAACAGAACCATACCGCCAACAGAGGGACATGTGAAGCGGCTTCATTTACAGTTGTCTTGGACTTACACTGACGCCTAGTGGTGTGGATGAATTATTAGCCAAAAGCAAAAAGTTAATCCTTCATCTTGTGTGGACATCAGTTATTTCATTATTTATTTCATTAGTTATTTCAATATTTCGTTGTCTTTATACTATTTAATGACGTTTAAAAAAGCAGTTCTAAGAGGTCATTTCCTGCTCTTCATTTTCTTTACTTTCCTTAGAACAAACTGAAAAGAGTCATGATGATCAGTGAGCCATCTGGCTTCATTCAAAGCAGCCGCTCCCAGAATAAAAATGTGACCATGTCACTTAGGGGAGACCTTGAAGCTTTGGAGATTGTTACTATTCAGTGTGAGTGTGCTGGGGTGAATACTAGATGTTGACATTGTGCTTTACAAGGCTGTATGCAGAGAGGAAATGAAAAACTCCCTGAGAACAAGATGTACCAGAGATGGAGGCATGTGCCATGCTTATAGATATTGAGGATATACAGGTTGAATGGTGGTCAGTGAAGGTAAGGCATGGGGACCAGCAGGGATGGGAGTTCCTCTTTTTGGATGTGGGCATACATCAATTATTAATAAAGCTCTTTGTTGTCTTCCCTCAGGAAGTAAGTCACAGCAAGAGAGAGTAAGAGAAAAGATACATTGGCTTACTTTGAGATAAAATGCTTTACTTACTAGGGGGTCTTTGAAGAACTGCAGTTGTCTCTTTGTTAGATGCGCTTTGTTTCTGAATCATGGTGGTGTGCTGCTTTCAAAGAACCTGTAAGGCAAGCAAGTTCATGTTGTGGCCATACTGGTAATGCCCCGGGGAGCCATCATCTAGATAATAGTCTCCTTTCTGTTTAAGCAGGGAAAGACATATTTTTGTGCGAACATATATCAAATCAATAAAATTAGATGAGTAAAAGAGTATCATAAATATTGCTTCTTAAACTCAATTAATCAGACTGCATTTTATAGACTAATGTGCAAACACACTCAAGAGTAAATGAATAGCCAATGCCTCTTAAAAATGATAAGTGGCATTTAGTTCACAAGTTCAGAAATACTTATATTACGTACCAAATATTCACTAACTCCTGGTGGTCCACGATGGTACTTCAGACAATCCGTAAACTGATTCTTTTTTTTATTTTTATTAAATAATTCAAAATTTTGATCTGCATTTTATGTAATATATGTTTGATTCAGTTGATTCTTCAATATTACAGGAGGTCCATTCAACCATCACAGATCAGGCGCGCTGAAAATTTGAGTCGCCCAGATTAGTTTTTACGCCCAGTTGTTCCTTCTTTTTTCTGTAAAGTCAGATATGCTAACATTCAAAAGTTCAGGGTCTGTTAGATTTTTGAATGTTTTTGAAAGAAGTCTACATTAATTTGTAACAAAAAATACAGGAAAACTGTAAATAGTAATATCGTCCAATGTTATTACATTTGAAAACTACTGTTTCTATAGCCTGTAGTTTAAAATGTAATTTATTCCTGTGATGGCTAAACTGAATTTTCAGCATCCATTACTTTAGTCTTCAGTATCACATGATTCTTCAGTCATAATTTTACCATGCTGATTTGGTGCTCAAGAAATATTTCTTATCAAAAATGTTTCTGTGAGATCTGTGACACATTTTTTGGTTAATAGAAAGTTTAAAGAACAGCAGTTATTAAAAATAGAAATCTTTTATGAAATTATAAATACCTCTATGAATTTTATGCATCCTTGCTGAGTAAAAATATTCATTTCTTAAAAAAACAAAACACCAGCATTTGAACAGTACTGTATGTCATGCAGTATTACTCTGTGTCAGATTCTACCACCTATTTCTCTCTGTGAGAAATGTGCCTCTCAGTTGTCAAATGTTCAGTTTTAAGACCAGTGGTTTTCTGTGGCTGAGCTACAAATGATCATTATTTGTCATATTGATGGACTGGGTTTAACATTTTCCATCAAAGAAGATTTAAAGGACCCATTTTCTTCACTCTGAGGCCTTTTTCCAGTGTCATTATGTCATTCTCCAAGCAAATATAAATGCAAAAAGAAAAGAAAAAGCATAAGTTCCAACTAGACCGGACTGACAAGTACTTGTTCACACTCCGAAAAGAAACTACCAATGTGCTTATTATACAAAGACTGTTACTGTAGCTCCATGCAATTATTTAAAAAGGCACTAAAAGTCAATGTCAAGTGAATCTAAACTTCCCCACAAAACATTTAGTGTCCAGTTGAATAGGTCTGCTCTAAAGCAAAAATGAATAATACTGTTGAAAGACAAAACCCATGTTTTCAAGGAAGTCAAACATTTAGCTTATATAGTCTGAGGCAGTGTTAATTTCGTTGACGAAGACTATGACGAAAAATATTCGTCAACTAACCTTTTTCACGGACGAAAACTAAATAAAAACTAAATAAAAAGTCAGATATGATGACGAAAAACGTGACGAAATATAACTGACACTTTAGTCAACGAATAAAAATGAGACGAAAATATATGGGCGGGACGAATGGAGAAGAGATCCAATCAGAGCGAATCTTTGAGGGTAGGTTGATCTATGCAGAAGCAGCCGAGCCATTATAAAAAGCCGCGGCAAATGCAAGCGCAACAGCTAAACAAACGCAGCAGCAGTTACACAGAAAAGAGAACAAAGATGAGTTTGCAGAAATTCGCAGTTTCGAGGACGTTTTCATAACAGTTAAGTTGTTTACACAGAGGGAACTACACTGCGACCTTTTGAAATGCCATTGCGACCCAAATTTTTATGGGGTCGTAAATGTATCACTGATTATTTTTGTACCTACTTATGTGTAATGCTATGTTTTAATATGAGCATTTATTAAAACAGAAATGTGTAAGAATACGTTTTATAACGTGCTCCAAGCATTCAACACATCAAGTTGGCTTCAGCCCCGCGATGCGGGAAAGCAGCTGGTTACTCGCGCAACACTGAACCGAGTTCTCCTTCAGGACGTTTGCGTCCTCCTGCACCTGAACGAACAAATACAAATCGCATTTTAAATAAACATAAGAAAAAGAGCGAAAAGTGAAAGAGCTCAATTCAGCAGCGCGGTGTTCAGGGAGCAAGCAGAGACGCGTCTCAAAGTCTTCTTGCTTTTGTACCGACAACAAATACATACTAAATATGTCGAAATACCCGTCTTGGAAAGTGTGTTCGAAAAGGTCTGTAGTTGTGTCTTCAGTGAAAGTAAAGCGTTGGAAAGAAATCGGATGTGTATCTTTATAACGGATGCATTTGTCTCTTAAAGTGACCGCGCCTAATTTACTAGCTCTGCTGTCAGTGTCTTTAATGTATGAAAATGAAAGTAAATCACTCACTGCTCTTGATTAAATTACTTTGTAGTTTTAACAAGAATTTATCCAAAGTCAATCCAAAAATCAGATAGAATAGATTATATTGTTTTACTAGTGACTAAAAAATACAATACAAAAAAAAAAAATGATTAGGGACCTGAGCATGTTTTGCTTAAGTGTTTCTTTCTTTAATTGCTAATGCAACCTTTTCACACCACAGACTGAACCAAATTAAGCATTGCATCAGACATTATCAAGATTAATTTGTTGTTCTGACACAGTTTAACCCTGAGTTATTGTCATATTTTATTACCAATTTCTAAACTACAGCAGATAAACTGTGATATTGTAAGAAACGTTGAAGGTGTCTGAATACATTTTGGTTTGATTGTGTATTTTATTTTACAGTGAAGACTATGCAGTGCTATTTTAAATGAACAAAAACAAACTTAAATGTAAACTTTGTGTAAATATCACAAATAAAGAAATAGAATGAACATACAATACAAATATAATATAGGTGGTTGTCTATTTCAATAATACTGTACTTCATCTTGAAAGAATGTCATATGCATTGCATATCATTCAGGACGAATGCATATCTTTTTCAGAGAGCATGTATATTTTTCATTGAGAGCAGGCCTTATGTTTATTTTATAAATACCATTCCATAACAGACTGATGGAAACATTTAGTCAAGTCAACTAAGTTGACTTTGTTCTACTAAAAAAAAAAAAACTAGACTAAGACTAAAAGACTTAAGACTAGACTAAGACTAAAACTCTTATGATATTTAGTCGACTAAAACTAGACTAAGACTAAAACATTTCAGATGACTAAAATGTGACTAAAACTAAATGGTGTGTTATTCAAAAGACTAAGACTAAGACTAAATCCGAATTTGCTGTCAAAATTAACACTGGTCTGAGGTGGGGGTGAATGTGGGTCAGAAAAGGCTGACAAACTCCAAATCTTGAATACTAACACAGAAACATCATTTTTTAAAGGTGTGTTGGAATAGATCAACAATAGATATACGAGTAGGAGGACAAAACACACAAAATGCCTGTCTCCATCAGCGGGCCCATCTGTGTGCACTGGCAGAGGGGAGTGTTCAGTGGGCAGAGGCGACCCAGCCTGCTGCTCGTTGCCCAGTGACTCATTCTAGCAGCTGACAGACAAGGATGAAGGGGGAATTACATGCCCACTGCCTCTGGCACAGCACAGGAAGGGGAAGTGGAACACGGCCCACGCACAGAAACTTCCAGAAGGGCTTTGTGTGTCTGTGGGGAGAGGGGGAGCAGGTGTCTTGCTTCCCATATTGTGAGGTTCGATCCAAAAATCAGGCCCCCACTGATCCGCAACAGTGAATCTTAAAATGAGGACAAAGTTCTTTTACTGGTCACAGACCTGTCCGGATTAGGTGCACAAAATGTGATTTTGGGATTACAGGGTTTTCCATCACAAGCCTGGGACTTTTAAAACCACGTTTTAAGGTTTGAAGGACCCATTTTCTTCACTCTGAGGACTTTTTCCATTCTCCAAGCAAACAGAAATGCTGGTCTACAGTTGGCTGGACACAGATAGGCCTGCCCCTAAACTCACACCATTGGTTACTAAAGGGATAGTTCACCCAAAAATTTTATTCTGTTATTAATTACTCACATTCATGTCTATGCAGTTCAGAAAGCTTGTGGATTTCATTGAAAATATCTTGTGTTCCAAAGATAAATGAAGGTCTCATGGGTTTGGAATAACATAAATGTGAGAAATTAATGACAGAATTAAATTTTTGAGTAAACTATCCCTTTAAGGCAAAACAATACAAGCAATTATACATTATATACTTGCATATGTAAATAAAATTTGTATTATTATTATTATTTATTTTTTATGGAATGTGGGTAACCAAACAGATGACAGTAGCCATTGATTTACATAGTATAAAAAAATACTTTAAAGAAATATTTTAAAGAAATACTTTAAAGGTCAACAGCTACTGTTAACTATTTGGTTATTCCGATTCTTCAGAATATGCACTTAAATAGGGGTTTGTGGATATATAATTCGCCTAATTTATGTAAAAAAAAATTCTGTTTTCTGGCTGTTTAAAATATTTTATTTTGGAGTAGTCTCATATATATTTTGGGGTGATAAAAAGAGATATCTAAAGTCCTCTCCGTAAAGACCTTTAATATGTCAACAAAAGATAAACAATTGTCTTAATACACTTTAATTAATCAACTGGGAAAGTATGGTAATATCTATTTTTACCCTATCCACTTGTCTCTTGATGAGAAAGCAGTTGGTTTTGCAATCAAGGTGGTATTTATATTTCTGTGCAACTGACTGAGTGCAACGACAAATTCTGAAGAAATGAAGAACTAAAAATAGGTTAAAAGATGGTGAAAAGGAAGAGAGCAAGACCTCTGGTATGAACGCCCACATCCCCTGACAGGCTGGTTAACAGAAGCGGGCATATGTGATCCACTACCTGATGACGCAAACTCAGGTTATGCAACGCTGGCCAAGGTTCAGAACCAGCTGCGGTATCAGACATGTAATTTTCCAAAAGACAGTGAGAAAAAAAATTCAATGACAACGAAGGAGCCCATCTCCCCGTCAGTGACCTATTCACTGACTCACTCAGCACACTACACTGATAAGGTTGTTCATAAAGCCCATTGTAGAGCGTCTACGTTGAACGTCTAAATGCTTATTTTTACATGCACTATGGCCAGTCTGCTTTTGCACACAACCTAATGGACTAAAGAGAGATAAATAGCTAATAGCAGGGGAAATAGAGGCTATTAAACACATCTGATGGTTGGAAACAAATAGCAAGGCAACATGAGAGCAGGTGAGGGAGCCCACCTGAGTCTGTATAGCTCACATAGTAAATTTTTGTGCATTTAATCCATCTGTCCCAAAGCAGGACGGAGTGTGTGTGGTGTTTTATAACAGATGAAGTGCTGAGAGTGACTCACTAGTTAGAGCAGAAGAAGGGTTGAGGTAATGCCAGCTCTCCAAATCCTCAAGACAGGGCAGCAGCAGTGCAATCACTGAAACTTGAGGAAAGAAAACAGTTTTTCAAACCCCAGACAAACTTTATCAATCGCCGGCTCCAGTTAAATTGGTTACATTATGTTGGATTGGCCGAACAGTTGTTATTCTTCCATTAAAAAATGTAGACTCATATGCAGAGATGCATTGATATTAACCTTGGTTGATACCGATAAACCAATAATTGTTTCCATATTATTTCTTTAAATACAAAATAAAATGTAGGTTTAACAACACAATTAATGTTTTTTTTGTTCACAATTATCTAAGCAATGCCCCCTTCATTAAATGTATTGATCTAAAATGCTACTGTATTAAACATTTTTTTAACACTATTTCTATTTCACCTTTTAGGATAAAACAGATTAAACTATTCAAAACATTTATAGGCCTAATAAAATGAGCAGGTATTTTCCTTTTTACTTGTTAGCTGACACTTAAATACACAATTTAATTGTTCCCTGGATGTGCACGATGAATAATTCAATATATATTTGTCAATTGTTGCTCATCATGATGGCTTACATACATCTGTGTAGGTTCATAATGTTCAGAACAGCTTATCTCATACTGTGGACTGTCTGTATGTCTCAACGTGTGTGCATGGTGACACGCTGACAGGATCTAATAGAGCTAACTGTCATCTGCTTTATTCAGACGTGTATTTTCACACTTAGCCAAACTCATTCAGAGTCACCAGACCCTTCCACGTCACCAAATATCACAGCTTTTCTTTCCAGCGGCGCTAGTCACATCTTCTTTTTTGCACCTGATGTAAAATAAATAAGGAAAAATAGGAAAATAAAAAGTCAAGGGCAAATAGTGTGGCTGTCATCATACTTAACTCAGAGCTCTTGATGTGAGATTGGCCCAGCCTCGTTCACAGTGGCTGAGACGGCCATCCATGCGCAGCGTCTTATTACACATCCGGAGAGTCATTTGTGATGCTGGAGGGGGGATGATGAAAGTCGTGGGCACACTGAACTAGGGTGCTTGTTCCATCGGATGCCCGCAGAGATGAGACAAACCAGCAGGAACAAGGAAGCTGTGAGACACTACTCCTTCCAAAGCAACTTGACCTCCCAAGGCAGATGGTTCATTATGGTTATAACCCGCAGATTGACATTGGCAGGTGAACAGCGGGCTGTCCCAGAAATCATTTTAGAGCATAGATGCCAGATATGACAGGTGATGGCGATGATGTTACGTTTTTGCACATCGTCAACCCTTCTGGTCCTGTACAGCAAATGAAGGGCGCTCTGAATTGGATGAATGACCTGTCAATGGAAAAACGCTAAATTGACAGAGTCTCAAGCAGCCAATAGTGAGATGACAGGTGCATAACTACACGAACAGCCATCAGTGGCCAGAAATCTGGGTCACAGCAGTGCCACAACAACAAACAACAAAATATAAGAGAATACACAGCAAAAAAATAAATAAATAAAAACTAATGTGTAGGTGGGTTAACAAAAGAAAGCATAAAAGTTTAAGTGGGTTTTAGAGAATGTAGGCTGGAAATAATTTAGAGATGAACATTAAGTGTTTGTGAGACATTATTCAACAACGCATTGTGAAGAGTGTTAATGGTTCCTAATAAAGCGGGTGTTTAAATATAAACAGGTTCTCACATTGGCACATTATCAAATGTGGAACAAATATATTTTATTTTATACAAGCAATAATAATGGTTTAATAGGACATTTAACACTTTTACCAAGTATCAACTGACTGGAAGCCTCTTTTTACAAATGTTTGTTCACATATTTAAAGTATGAGCTAAGTAGCATATTCACATCGATTTATAACCACATTTAACAAACATTAATGGGATAGTTTTATTTACTCACCTGCATGCTGTTCTGTATGAATGTATACTCTTATTTCTTCTGTTGATTGCTAAAGAAGATGTTTTGAAAAATTGTTGGAAAGCGAAGTTGCTGGCAGCAGCAAATTCACGTTGAATTCCACAGTATGGGGAAAGAAAAACTACCATAGAATTTGGTCACACACATTATTTAAAATATCTTCTTTTGTGTTCAACAGATGAAAGAAACTCATACAGGTTTGGAACGACCTGAGGGTGAGTAAATGAAGACAGGGTTTAGATTTTCATCACAATCATTATTCAGAAAATTGGTAAAAGCTTTTTTTCTTGTTATAAATTCTAAAATGTAAAACATAATAATATATGTATAATCTAACTTGATTAAATTGGATTTAATATTTGTGCATGTGTATTTTATGTCATCAAGGTAGTCTGTCTATTCAGCCCACTGTGATAAATTGAGTATCTGCCATTTCTCCTTCCATCTCAGTATGTCAGAGAGAGAGAGAGAGTGAGTGTGTGTGTGTGTGTGTGTGTGTGTGTGTGTGTGTGTGTGTGTGTGTGTGATGGCAGGGCAGGGAGGGGGACTCTCTGACTCACTCCTGACTCATACCCCACTCCCCAGGGCATCATGGGAAGAAGCTCAAACCTCGTCTTTCCAACAAACAACCACATGCACACACAAGTACAGATAAGAAATAACACAGAACAATAATGATCCCATGGGAAGCAATAAACTGTATTGGGGGAAAATGCATGTCTGGTAATCAAACATATTTAAACATTATAATACATCCGAACTCACTGTAAACACTCACACACATGCAACACGCCCTGATAAGAAATTCAGCAACACAGTATGTTATAAATGGGGAATCCCTATTGGCAAAGACACAATCAGGTGACCAGCTACCATGGCAACAACCGCCTGCTGCCTGTCTCTGAGGAGCTTAAAGAGTGTAGGAGACTCATTCCCAGATCCAGTGCGCTGTCAGAGACAAGAGAGGACTCCCCACTGAAATCAGCATGAATGAAAGACCCATCAGCCTCCAAATACTTGAACGACCACACTGGCATCTCATTCTGATCCGTTCAGGTGCTCCTTAAGCCTAATGCTCCTTTACTTTGATTACATTTGCATAAACTCAACCAAATGCTGAGATGCGTCTTATTTAGGACTTTCAATTTAATGAAAACAAATACATTTAAAATAATAATAAATTCATTAATTCAACCTGACGGAGCTTCTTAAAGACAATGCTCATCGCGTGAGATGCTGAAAAAACAATATCATATGACATGACTAGCAGTTGAAATTATCACGTCGACATATTTCACGTCATACTTTTGGGTGACCCATTTCTTTAATTAATGGGCGTACTGTGTAAAAAAAAGTGTAACTTTATAGACAGTCCTAATACAAGCACATTTATCTTTTTTTATGTTAAAGCAATATTACTAGACCTTCATTTCACCTCTGCACATACTGCATAAAATGACGACATCTTTTCATCTGAGCAATAAATGAAACCAGCATGTTCTAACTCTTTTAACTCTTAATGCGACTCTGGATAGATCTGAACAGATCTGTAAAAGCAGCTTTCCATTATTGGAGAGGAGAGTCTGTCAATCAAGGGCTGAGGAAAGTAATTCATGAGCGTATGACTCAGACAGTTTCTAATAAAAGATCCACCTGAATCAGTAAAGCCACTTTCCTGGAACCAAAATCCCAAAGTTGCATTTCTAAGAAATCAAAGCTTCTGAGTTTGATAGGCAGGTGTCCTTAAACCAGGCCTGCTTTTGGTAATTGCATGTCGAGTGACACAGGATGTTCAGCTCGACAGATGAAGAGAACAGCAGAAAGCTGTTAAAGAAGTGTAAATAGCGTATGTGTGGAAGTCTACATCACAGCACAGCAACAGATAACATCTGCTCTGCAGCTGAAAATGGACCACCAGAAGAAACAAATTCGTTTTTGACTCACTCAGATGGTGTAATTATTTCACTAACACTAAGAATAAAAGAAAATCTTTCCCATGTGAAGGGTAAATAATCTTGAAAGTAATATTTCATTCATTAAGTTTCACTAATGAATACAGCAAGCTATTTGATGATTCATTCTTGTAATTGACAATAATGAACACGACATTAACGATGCAGACTTATTTAATCTAACATCTGCTATCGCTGCAGTCTGAATGCAATTTTCGCCTCAGACACACACACAGGTGAGAAAAAAAGCGCTGTCCAGCAGGGTGAGTCACCATCCTCAGTGTGATTTAAAGCCTGTGTCTGTGTCATGTGACCCTCCACCGCCTCTATCAGCCAAAACTCATAATCGAAGCACGTAAATGACGGAGTGAATCATCCAATATTTGGATTGTATCATCAGACTATACAGCTGGAAGAGTGCTGCTCACTTTAAGGAAGATGGTGAACATTACTTCCTGTTTTCTTTGTTCCATGACCTTCAAAACCAAGGTCAAAGTGAGGTTTCTAGACCAGCCACTGATAAGATTTATTGCAATCAAAACAGGCTCATTTGGTAAATCCAACAAACATAGATTGGTTTTCATGTTTCAGAGACAACCACAAACCACCAAGACATGATTTCATGACATGATCCATGCCGGGTATCAGTCAAGTACCTTGTGACACCCATTTTCGGAAACTATCCATGACTATGATCAGATGACAGAGGTAAGAGGTAAGAGGGAGAGATACCTAATGAATTAAGTCTATTTATGAAATGCATTATCCGCTGTGGATGGTAAAAAGCTGTGCCTCGTCCTGGAAGTACTCAGCCACTCTAAACGCAACACATCTCAAAAAGCTTCAAACCACTTACAGCTTTTATCGCAGAGGCAGTACCTGAGGGACCCGAGACTTAACTGCTCTGTTCAGATGCTTCCGGAAGTTTAAAAGCAACACATTTCCTGCCTTAAGTGGCCATTTCTCTGAAGATCTGGTGCGTTGTAAGGTTGTGCGTCAGTTAGGCATGCCTTTAAAAGTCCAATTCTGTTTCTAAATTTAAATGCAGTTTGAATGGTTGCCAGTGCATAATTGTGGAAAACGAATTGCCAATGAAATTGAATAAACGAATGAACGAATTTTAAGTTATTTTTCAATGTAAGTTAATCATTCAATCATACTCCATAAAAACATTAAGGATAATGTTAATCAGTGTTTGAAATTTGAAATGGAAATTATATATAATTTAGATATATACATTTAAATTATACACTACTGTTCATAATAGGTCAGGAAGATGTTATGTTTATATATGTTTATGTTTATATTTATATGTGATATCTCAAATAAATGCTGTTCTTGTGACCTTTTTATTAATTTAAAGTATTATGTATTTAACAGCCAAATAAAAATAAATAAATAAATAAAATACATTTTCTCTCTCTCTCTCTCTCTCTCTCTCTCTCTCTCTCTCTCTCTCTCTCTCTATATATATATATATATATATATATATATATATAAACTGCTATTTGACCATTATCCCTCTCTTCTCACTCTCTAATGGCAGACAGAGAGTTCATTCCTTCTATGTCCTAACTCAGCTGTGGTCTCTGATCTGTCATTGCCTGCCGGATGAATCTGTCACAGCTCATGTCGCTAAAACCAGGACAGCCTTCCCGCTCATCATGACCTCCACACACTGTCCCAGCATGCCCTGCAGCACCCGACTGTATCCATGTGCTTTCACAGACACGGCATGCGTTGAACTCTGAGAGCGCACCAATGTTACAGAATGTTAGAGAAAACTTTGATCTCCTCGATAGTTCACTCAGAAATGAAAATGTTGTCATCATTTACTCACCACTCATTTACAGTTGCCAAACTTGAATCAGTGTTATTTTAGTAGAATTGATATTCACATATTATAGTTTTTGTTAATATTTTGAATTAAATGTTATTTTTGTTTTCACTTTAATATTAGTAGACATTTTAGTAATTTTGTTGTTTCTGTCATTTGACATTTTTTAAGCATGTCTGTATAGTTTTATTTATTAGTTTTAGTTAATTTAGTTTCATTTAGTTAAACTGAATTAAAATTTTATATGTTGCCTTGTCAACTAGCTCACAAAAAGTAATTTAAAGTTTTTAAGTTATTTCAGTTTAATGTTTATTTTATTTCAAAAAATGAAAATGTTTTTATCACTATATTTCCAGGTTGTTGAGCTCCAAAAAAGGGCAAAAAAAGAAAGACACCCACAAAAACCAATACAAGCATCATAAAAATAATGCATATGACTTTTATGCTATATTTCAAGAGCCATATGGATGAGCAAATGATAGCAATTTTTCCATTTATTTATTTATTTAGGTGTCTATCAGTTTTTAAAATAACATACATAATAGCAGTTGCTGTAAATAGACTGGCTCTTGGGGGAAATTGCAGTACGTTTCACCATTTAGGCTACTACTATATGGACCTTTATAACATTAGAGACCCATTTCCTGTCTCTCGCTTTCTTTCTCTCTCTCTCTCTCTCTCTCTCTCTCTCTCTAGATGGATGGATTGAGGTGCTACCACTGGCTGTTCTGTTCAGCGTCACACAGTTATTTTCATCTTAATGTAGACACCAGCCCTTAGCCCAACTACACGCTGTCACTGAATATAAGGCCATGCCAACCATGATTGGAGTTAGAGATTTGAGACAACACGTCAGATGCCAATGAGGTCAGCACTAGCGCGTGAATGGACAGGCAGAAAGTCCAGAAGAAGGATGACGTGTATTTCGCCACCTCATGCCTCAGGAGGCCCTGTCACCCTCATGTCCTCAAACAAGCCCCTGGCAGTGTCTGCTATGGGACACCTTACTGTCACGCAGCCCATACACAGAAACATAGTTGCTGATTTGTACCAAGAGGGACAAGGCTGACTCAGAGATGTGTTTTTTTTTTCAAGTAAACATCAGGATGTGAACATGTGACATTTATACAAGTGGCAAACTGTCTTCATTGACATCAGTGGTTCAACTGTAATTTTACAAAGTAGCGAGAATACTTTTTGTGGCAAAGAAAACAAAAACAACTTTATTCAACAGTTCTTCTCCTCCAAATCATGTCTTTCGCCATTATCAAGAGTACATTTGCACTTAAACAACACAATATGTCCTTACTAAGTTCCTGGGTCTGGGAACATTTCAGTTGCATTGCTGTCTATGCAGGGTTGGAAAGCTCTAGGATTTCATCAAAAATATTTCACGTTTTGAAGATGAGCGAAGGTCCTACAGGTTTGAAATGGCATGAGCATGAATAATTAATGGCAGAATTCTTTAAAATGGCAGCTTAGGAACATTATAGTTTTTTATTAATACCAGATTATGATACAAATAATTATTCTAACACCACAGACATATAACTGGGAGACACAACATTTTCTAAAAAATTAAATTTAAATAACTTTAATTAATTAAATTGTGCATGATAAATAAATTATTTATATGCTATTTATTATTTAAATGATATTTATTTGTGGTAAAAATGTTATATTGCTTCAGTTGACAGTACCTCTTGAACATGCATTTTGTTACTGAATGTTTTCTCAATTAAATATATGTTTTAAACAATAATGTAAAAGAAAATCTACTCACAACTAGTTCTGATTAAGAATGGGAACAAAATACAAGACACATGGCATCATTGCTTAAATGCTGTGAGGGAAAATCTCTAGTTGTTAGGTCTATGCAATAATATATACAAGCTTTTTTGTCTGTGTTTGGGAAACTTTATTTTATCAGTTCCGTTAAGTGTCTCTATAGCGATGCATAAATTACTAGGCTTTCACTTACAAGTGACACAAAAATATCTATTCAGTGAATCAAGTACTTTGTGTTATCCTTTACACTTAGGGTTACTGGAAAATGGTTAATCAGAATATGAATCAAACAATGGATAAGCTGATGCACACAATGAACTGACTTCCCACGTGAACAGCACTGAATGCAACCTTGTGCTAACCCTTGAGACTTGAGACTCGCTCTATAATTATCCTGTGTGATCTTCAATGAATTAATTTCCTGAGTAATGACACACTGAAAGCAGTTAAATAAAGAGCACGAGCACACACCACACTGCTCATCTGACTTTTCTAAATCCAAATAAATGTCTTCTCTTGTTGTTGGAGTCTTGAGGGGTCAATCGTCAAGTTGCAAAAGCAGAGTGAAGCAAGAGGTAAGCCTGTCCGTGCCGTGAGATCTTTGGCACCGTCACACTGAGAGGTCTGAGAGGGAGGGCGAGAGAAAGCTTGACACTTTGTGTAGCACAGTGTTTTTAAAACTGAGTGTGAGAGCAGACAGGCTGCAGAGCGAGAGGTCAGCGGGGTCAAGGAGGGCAAGAAAAACAACTGATAGGAATTGTGGATAGTGTGCATGACTGAAGAACACGAGGTGACTGGAGTGGGGACTGGGGTGTGGGAGGAGACCATCTGGATAAGAAACCCAACTTTGTGAGCAAGTTACCTCTGCTGCAATGAGCATTGTAGTTGTAAAATATGTTTTTGTCCTATATAATCATAAAGAAGGCGATGCATGTAAAATAAAAATAACAGATGTAATTAAAAGATTATTTACATTCATTTTTGTTGAAGAAAGTATAGAAAATGTTATTTATGTATAGCATTAGTTATGTATTAGTGAGAAAGAAAGAACTATTTCCAGACACTGACAGACAAAAACACAATATGTTCTTCTTCAAAAAGGTACAGAACAGGATGTAAGGTCTGGCTGTGATATCATTGCTGAAGCTTCTCAAAGGGATAGTTCACTCAAAAATGAAAATTATGTCATTAATTACTCACCATCATGTCGTTCCAAACTCATTAGACCTATGCTATGTTCATCTTTGAAACTCAAATTTATTGATGAAATCTGAGCGCTTTCTGATCCTGCATAGACAGCAGGGCAACTTACACATTCAAGACCCAGAAAGGTAGTAAGGACGTTGATAAAATAGTCCATGTGACATCACTGGTTCAACCGTCATTTTATGAAGCTACGAGAATACTTTGTGA
The DNA here is from genome assembly GCF_023724105.1 of Carassius gibelio. NCBI lineage: Eukaryota > Metazoa > Chordata > Actinopteri > Cypriniformes > Cyprinidae > Carassius > Carassius gibelio. Next base: position 18,139,182 of record NC_068416.1, on the reverse strand, counting down.
ACGCTCGTCTTCAAAGTCTTTTTTTTTTCTTTGCACACAAAAAGAATTCTTGTTGCTTCATAACATTTTGGCTGAACTGCTGATGTCACATGGACTATTTTAATGATGTCCTAACTACCTACTTTTTAGTTGCTTTGCTACAGGGTCAGAAAGCTCTCGGATTTCATCAGAAAAATCTTAATTTGTGTTCTGAAGATGAACGGAGGTCTTAAGGGTTTGGAACGACATGAGGGCGAGTAATTAATGACAGAATTTTATTTTTGAGTGAACTATCCCTTTAAAAATCAAGTACACTGTACAAAATCAAGGCAAGAGAATGAAAGGTCATGGATTTTTTTTGCCCTATATTCATGTGCTTTTAAACATGCATCCTAATATTTCATGTTCACCAGGAGGGATATTCAAAATGACAACTGTGCTGCACATATAGAGGCCACAAGCATATTCAAGGAGTGTATACATATGTGTAATTCCTTTTAACAATGACAGCTATGCAATTATTAAGTCCAATTGGCATAATGAATTGTGAATGAATTGTCTATGTAGTTTCACTACAGTAACCAGTTTTTTTTTAAACCCCGTGAACATTAATGCTAATGTATTATTAATGAACTTTAATTAGAATTAATATTTGATCACAACACAGTTCTACTAGTTTAGGCTTCAGTACAAACCTCTGTCATTACCTCTAAACAGAGCACCCAGTGGAACAATTAGACTCTTGACTCAGTGTTTGTCAGAGCATTAACCCTGTCTGGGTGGCACTAATGTGTCATTAAGTGGTTGCTGCATCCTGTTTACTGACAGTAGACGTCTTTTCACCTGCTGAGCAAACCGTAAAAAATAAAAACAGCTTGCCACCTGTAAGCCACTATGCACGTATGTGCTTTGGTTTTTTACATGCTTTATCTCAAACACACAGGTGTGAATATGGCTTAATGGTCTTGAACTGTGGTCTCTGTTTGAATATACAGAGAGTGAAACAGGAAACAGCTCAATCCTTCCTGAGAATGGAGCAGGTGTTGATGTTTTATGTATAACCCTATTAGGATAGCATATGAAACAAACTTGACCAGACTTGGCTTATGGCCTAACAATCTGACAAACATAAATAATGAAAAGCAGACATGGAGCACCGACCTTTGTTCTGTTCTCTAGTGAAGAATTTCTGAACACTTTTGCAATTAATTGCAAGTCTGTTGTTTGCAATTTTGCAAGCTTGTTGTGTGAAATCTGTTGTAAGATACTTTCTCATGTAGAAAGATTTCCAGGATTATTTTAAGTTGTTATATAGCAACTTGTTAGCAGTTTGTACATAACAGCTTCAATATTCATGTCTGAGAGAGGGTTGTTATAGTTACTGAAAATAAAGTAAATGTTAGCTGACTTAAAATAAAATTTCCAAAACGTATTTTATTTCAGCCACTTGCTGAAAACGAGAAACATTTCTCTTTTTCATTTAGTTTAACTTGAAAATATAAAAGATAGTTCTGGGTAAGGATTAGTTGCATCCCAAAAAAAAAGTTTATGTTTATTAAATATATATATATATATATATATATATATATATATATATATATATATATTTTTTTTTTTTTTTATGGAAACTCTTTTTTATATGTTTTTTTTTCAGGATTTTTTAACGATTAAAAAGCTCAAAAGAACAGCATTTATTTCAAATAGACATCTTTTGTAATATTATAAATGTCATTACGTACATTTTCTGATCAATTGAATGCATCTTCTGAGTGGTTTGAATATTAACTCTTGTATCAGCTACGCTGATCAGTTCTGTGTGATAAATTCCAAAGCAGGTTCACTGGAAACTTGCTCTGCTCCTTTTCAGAGAACGGCCTGACTCGCTGACCTCCCCAAGGTTAATAATACACTCTGGCAGTGTGGACACAGGATGCTGAAAATGCCTAGGCACACACGCCGCTCCATTTGCCCGGATTATTCACTCATTTCCAAACAGCCGGGGAATTATAAAGCACCCTAAGGTTGCATGCACAGTTGGTGTGTGTCTTGCTTTCCCCCTGCACTCAGGATGTGTGTTTTGATTTTATGGCTCAGAGGAGGATGTGGGGCGATGACCTCAGCTCCTGACCCCAGGTCCTCTCTCTCAAACCCACTGCACATAACAATCGATTTCTAATCAGAAGTCAAGAGTTAGAGTAAGCTCTGACCTATGCATTATTCAGTTGAGGAACAAGGGCAAACAATGAAAGCTCCTACGTGCAAATCATGAAGATTTAACACCGATCTCTTTTACCAATATACAGCGACGCATATCTGTAACCACAGCGATTAAACAAAATGTTGGAACAAAAAATGATGGTGTAGGAGTATATTTATCGCCCACACATGCTGGGAACATGTCCGACTCTCTGGTTCATAATAACTACTTGAGAGTAAATCGATAACAACAGACTGAACAAGAGTCATGCAAATCATTATTTTCAGCCAGCGAGTCTGTGAGGCACATGTCTGAGAAAAAGCACACGCTGCCCAGTAAACCATTTAAGAAAAACTCTATCCTGCATCTGCCAAGCTCATCAACATCATTTATTTTTTCCATGATGAAATCTAGGTCTGATTTAACAGCTGACAACCAAACTTTATAAAAGACTTAAGACAAACATGGCTGGAGCTTGCTAAAGCATTGGCAATAATACATTTTTTATAATAATTTGTAATTATTTTATTTTATCATTTTTTAAAATTATTTTTCAATAACATTTTATAGTATGTATGTTATGTTTATAATATTTAATTTTATTAATTTCCAATAACATTTTAGTAGTTAATTATTCACAATAATAGTTTGGATTGATTGACTGATTTTCTTTTTCAATTTTATGAATTTTCATTAATACCATGTTATAGTTGTACTAATATATTGACAATAATAATTTTTATTTTATTGTATCTTTATATTATTTAATTTGATGAGTTTCCAATGATATTGTAGTTGTAAATTACTGGCAATTATCATATTTAATTTTATTTATTTGTATTTATTTATTATTTATTTTTATTTCATTAGTTTCTAATAATCCGAGTATAGTAGCTTTTCCTTTATATTCCTTTAATATGTTGCATTTGACCAAAATATGATTTTGTTACAACACTTTTTCTTCTCCCTAGTTCAGTTTCTCTCACTAAAATCAAGTAATTCAGTACAAAAAAAATGCATTTACTGCCTTCATTGTTGAAATCTGAGTGGTAAGTCATCAGAAACACAGAAGCCGTCTAAAATTTCACCACCGTCTGCAGCAGCACAGCACCCAGGTCCTTTCTTCTGCTGTGCACTCAACTTTACAACTTCAGCAGTGTCTATTAATATTAAAAAGCAATTTAATTTATCACGTTTCTATATAAACAGCGATGCTTGTGAATGTTTTTATCTTGTGTCACTGAATTGAAATAGATTAAATTGTATTGTGCAGCTTCCGTACTCAGTTTTCTCCTGTCACTTGCGATTAAGCTGAATTCTAACATACAGCATTGGCTGTAAAGGAACTGGCTTTCCTGTAACGGTAAAGGGAGCAGAACAGCTCAATAAATGCCGGTAATATCAATAACCCACAGGATACTGTCATGTAAGGTCACTGAATGCAAGCTATGTTTCATTAAATATTGCAGACTGAAGCTGCATACACAAGATGTCCACCAACAGAAGATCTTAACTTTGTTTTTTAATTATTATTATTTTACCAGCATTATATATATATATATATATATATATATATATATATATATATATATATATATATATATATATATATATATATATATATATATATATATATATATATATATATATATATATAAATGTTTTTTTTTTTTGACAATGTATTACTATAGCATCCTATTTTGCTCAGTATAACAACAGACACATGTTTACTCCCGATTATATATTATCGGGAGTAAACATTGCAACAAACTGTATTATTGTTGTTGTTATATTTTGTTTTAGTCTATTTAATAAGCTGCATAATTTTTACTTGTGTGACAAAGATCTACACAAGTTTTTGCCGAGCATGAAAACCTACTTTGCAATGTCCTTTCCAGGTTATTTGACCACATCTGTAAATATGTAAATAATTTATAGGGACTATATATCAAGATTTTATCGACCTAGCAAATATATACTAAAGACAAACACATTCAGCAGCACAATATACTTACCATTCAGTAAGATAAAGTGTAAGATAAAGGCTATGTGTGGTGATCTTGTGCCATCTAGTGAAATAAAGAAGCATCAGCCTGAGGATTTACATCAGATTACTTACTCCCTAACCATTTAGTTCATGATTTCTGTTTTTGATAATGTGTTACTATAGCATCCTATTTTGCTCAGTATAACAACTGACACATGTATGTGCCAAGTACATATCCCTCTCAGAAAAAGGAATAAACCTGTCACTTACTGTAGACAGTACCCTTTCAGAAGGTACAAATATGTACACTTTAGCTGCTAATATTTACTTCTAAAGTATAAATACGCTTTTAAACTACAAATATGTACCATTTGGGGGTAAATAAGATAACCGACAAATATATACCGTTTAGATTTTTTAGCTATTGGTTGGTGACAGCTTTGTACCTTTTTCAGTGAATTTTGCAAATAAAAACATTTATAGTAAATATAGCACATATGATTTAAATCAGAATTTTTTTTTGGTAAAAAAAAACAAAAAAACACCAAAAGTTTGTTCGTACGTAGATTCGATGTCTAAGCGCAGTAATGTGATGTGAAACAGCAGGTGGCGCTGTTGCTCTGTTGTGGTTTGTTTCAGACTCGTGCTTTGGACAGGCAGAGACTCTAGTGCACTCACATCAACAGATGATCTGCTGTTTACTGCAGCTGTTTGACTGTAACACAGGGCAGAGAAAAGCACTTCAGTCTTCGAGTAACTGGGATGGAATATGACAGTTTATAGAAATACATGTGGATTCACAAAGAAGTCTGAAACACGGAGCCTCTGGGTGAGTCAACTTACCTGAACGATGCTGCTTTGCACTTAAATGCCTTCAAGTGCCAAAATATGCAACAGGTCATTAAAGTACCGTTAATGTCTGTTTTAAAATATTTTAATAATAGTAGTATTGAGTATTGATATTTTTTTTCTTTTCTATTGCACCAGGTTACTAATAACAAGTTAGATCCCAAAAATATACCATTTGCATTTTTACAATATTGGCGTTCTTAGTTTCAATTAAAAAATATCAGTGTTTATTTGTTTGCTAATCAGATTTTAGAGGAATTTGGGTGCAACTGTGATCGAATAGGACTGATCCTTTCAAGACTGAAACCTCATAATAGCTTTTACTTTTTTATTTTGTGATGAGCAAGAACTCAGTTAATGTGAAAAAGATACATATAATGCTAATTTTATAGTATGTTTTTATGATCAAAGACCATTTTACGGATTGTTGTTGTATGTAGACATATAAATCAACAACTACATGATAAATGTGTGTTTAAGACCTCTACATTTGTGTTACTCCAATATGGGTTTTATGATGGTGTGAAAATGTCACTCTCATAACTTGTGTGAGGCTTATGGTTTATGTTTTCTTTTCACCACAGATTGTGATTTATCCCTTTAAATGCACATGCCACTCAGTTTTCCTGGTGGCATGATATGAAAAAAAAGACGTTGTGTGGGTGTCGAAATCAGTTATTAGAGGGTTTGTCACTGCAGATTCTTTTCATCATGTCAATTATGTCACGTTAACCTTCATAGAAGAGAAATCAATCAAATCAGAGATACTGCCTGTAAGTATTACCAATATATTAAAGTGACAGTAGCCTGCCAAGAGTTCTGGGTGTATGCTGAGGTAGCTCCTTAGTGAAATCTATAGAGCTACCTGTTTCATTGTAATTTGTTAGTCTAATATTTTGTTTAATATGAACATGTTTTAGTGTTTTTGTCAATTGTTCGATAGTGAACTATTCAGGTTGTTATGTATCATTTTTAGGTGTGGTTTCAAATATAACATGTTCATTCGCAATGTTAATTCACAAATACAGTTTGAAGTCCCAGTTTATTTAATGCTTTTGAAAAACAGAAATTTTCATATTCGTTTTTCAGAATAGATCCGTATGCTTCAGACAGTTAACTATGTTTAAATATCTTGAGCTGAAGGAAAGAGTGAACTCTTAAGATTTCATACTTCAGCTCAGCTGTCTTTTTGGGTTATTTGATGAAACGGGTGCCTGTCCCAGTTTGATTTTGAAGTTTCATATGATTGAAAATATTTTTTTAAAGAGTTGCATTATGGTATCGTACGCTAAATGGATGCATTTTAGAAACAAAGATTCTGAAAGGTAACAGAGTTACGGTTTAATTTGACAAGCCTTGTTGTGATCGAGATTATGAAATAATGTTGCTTGCTTTATAGAAAGATAATTTAATAGTAATGTTTTTAGAGATTTATACTTTTCATTTGTCAATTATTAACCATTCATAATCATGGTAACAGGGTTGACATTTTAAGATTGTCACCTACTGACAAACATTACAAAATCTTGGATAAAGTGATAAAAGGAAGAAACTTTAATTTGTCCTTAAAAATGTAATTAGTAAAAGTGTGATTTATGAAATAATAGTGCTATATTACTGTATATAAGTATATAGTACAGACCAAAAGTTTGGACACACCTTCTCATTCAAAGAGTTTTCTTTATTTTCATGACTATGAAAATTGTAGAGTCCCACTGAAGGCATCAAGGGCTATTTGACCAAGAAGGAGAGTGATGGGGTGCTGCGCCAGATGACCTGGCCTCCACAGTCACCGGACCTGAACCCAGTCGAGATGGTTTAGGGGTGAGCTGGACCGCAGACAGAAGGCAAAAGGGCCAACAAGTGCTAAGCATCTCTCGGGGAACTCCTTCAAGACTGTTGGAAGACCATTTCAGGTGACTACCTCTTGAAGCTCATCAAGAGAATGCCAAGAGTGTGCAAAGCAGTAATCAATTCCATATATAATTCCACATGTGTTAATTCATAGTTTTGATGCCTTCAGTGTGAATCTACAATTTTCATAGTCATGAAAATAAAGAAAACTCTTTGAATGAGAAGGTGTGTCCAAACTTTTGGTCTGTACTGTATGTGTATATATATATATATATATATATATATATATATATATATATATATATATATATATATATATATATATATATATATACATATATATATATACATATACATATATACATATACATATACATATATACATATACATATACATATACATATATATATATATATATATATATATATATATATATATATATATATATATATATATACATGATTGATGCACAAACCAGTGGCATTGTTAAGGATTTATAATACAATATACCAATTAAAAAGGAATAAAAAATAAATACTAGAAGTAAATTCCAATATAAAATAATAATATATATTTTTTTATAAAAGTAATAATTCAATGTTTTTGTGTTCTCTTGCAAAGCTTTTGTTTTTGCTCAAAGAAAAAAAAAGTTTTTTTTTTTTTTTTTAAATACTTTATCATTTTCATCATATATATTTCTCATACATAATTTCATATTCTTTTTCATCATCATGTCTCCTTAGGGGTATCGTAGTATTTTCTGTTGGCGCGGAAAAGCTGTATAAAGATGTTGACTGTTACGTTTAATTACAGATATGCATATGAGGGAAACAGTTGGCACCTGTTTTGTCTTACACAAGAATCATGTGTAAATCAGCTGTGTAGCTGTTGTTTTGTTCAGCGTGTTTGATACAGGGCTATAATAATCATCCGGCTCGTTTGAAACTCAAGCGAAAGCAACGGAACAGGAAAGAAGTGTCCAAGCTGTCTCTGTAATACCCACTTGAGCCTCCCAGCTGGGCAAATACATTATTCTGTGAGAGCTCTCTCCACTTCTGCGTGAGTTATGGCTCCAGCGCCACAGGCACAGAGTGAGATTTGGCCACTGTGGGTATTAACGGTCTGATGATGGAGCGCATGCACTTTGTGTTTAAGTTTTTCTATCTTCATTGTCTTACCTTGCTTTAATATTTGATGTGTTTTGAGGGTATAATAAGACATATGACTTCAATTTAGGTCAGTATTTTTCAGCTTTTTTGGTTTTATCTACCCCACAGCACCATCATTAAGGCTCAAGTACTCCTTCTTTGACATCAAATCTGAAATGTGTTTGCAAAAACATCTAGAAAGTCTGTAAAAATGGGGGAAAGTTGTATTAAAACACACACACACACACACACACACACACACACACGTGAATAGGATAGTAAAATAATTATCCATATCAATAGTCAAAATGTATTAATATTAACAAATTTTGAATATGTGTACCAGTAAAACATTTTTGAACAGATTTTTAATGTTTTTCTTTTTTTAAAGAATTCTCTTTTGCTCACCAAGCCTTCATTTATTTGCTCCAAAATATAGCAAAAGCACAAATATTGTGAAATATTTTTACTATTAAAATAGCTGCTTTCTATCTGAAAATATTTTAAACTTAAGATTTATTCCTGTGATCAAAGCTACATTTTCAGCATCATTACTCCAGTCTTCAGTGTCGCATGATCTTTTATAAATCATTCCAATATGCTGATTTATCTAGAAGTGTATATGATTAATCATATCATTATTTTATTATGATATTTATATATACAAGGGTTTGTTGAATGCATAAATGTAAATGTAAATATATCAAATATATTAGCTGTAGTTGTAATAATCGTAATATGCCAAGGAAGCAAGCTAGTGATAAAATGCAAGAGAAGAGTCACTTTCCAAGTCAGTTTACAATGGTTTCATTTCACGAATACTGCTAATATATCAAAAATTCACACGTCATGTATCCACTCAAATTTGCACAGTTTATACATTGCATTGTTTAAAGTTTATCCGGTTATTTGCAGTGTGCAAAGTTTATTAGAAACATTCATCTTTTTTAGATCCTAATTTCTGTAACAAAGTAAATCTCAATTCACTGATTCAGTCAACAAAATGCTGACTGACAGCATGCAACGATTAGTTCCTGTGAGTCTGTAGTTTTGCTTAGAAAGAAAGATGGTCAGACACTCATCATGGCTCGTGTTTACTTGTTATATCCCACAAGCCTGTGTTTCATTTACAAAGGTGCTGATGGTTTAGTCTCAGAGCTCTCACTCTGAAGCTCATGCTGAAAGAATTTGATTGAATTTGGGATGTGAGAACGCAAAACAGTTGTGTTTATCCCACAGGAGAGGGACTGCATTGTCTTGTGTGAACAAAACCCCATCTGAAGACTTCCATACAGATGACCAGTGATGGCTACGTCATCAGACTCAGCAGACAAGTAAGAACCACCACAAAATATTTTATTACATATGTATTGATCTTACCTGTTTATATATCATTGGCTGCATATTTTTGTATACAGTTCAGTGGATGAAGGTGTGTCTAAACACACTTCGAAGATAACGCTGTCTATTGTCCTGGTGATCGTCATTATACTGTCTGCACTTGGTAATTTGCTTGTGATGGTGGCTCTCTCTAAAGACAGACAGCTGAGGTAATGCTGCTTCATGTCTACATTTAAATTGGCTGTGTCAGTGTACATTCTTGATGTGAAAATAAATTAATATTAGGCTATGTTCGTTTAATCTGCAAGATATCTAAAAGTGAGGTAATCGTAGGTTAAAGGGATAGTCTAGTTCATCCAAAAATGTCTGTGTAGAATTACTCACCTTCGTGCCGTTCCAAACCCTTAAGTCCTTCGTTCATCTTCGGAACACATTTAAAGATATTTTTGATGAAATTGTTAAATAAAGTTGTTGTTTTGTTTTTCTTTGCACACAAAAATTATTCTCGTAGCTTCATAAAATTACGGTTGAACCACTGATGTCACATGGAGTATTTTAACGATGCCCTTCTGGACCTTGAACAGAGGTCTATGCAGGATCAGAAAAATATCTTGATTTGTGTTTCGAAGATAAATGGAGGTCTTATGGATTTGGAATTAGATGAGTGTGAGTAATTAATGACAGAATTGTCATTTTTGGGTGAACTATTCCTTTAATGTTACAAACAAGTAACACTGTGGTTCTCTGGTGTTTTCAAAACATTGCTCTGACCAGCCCCACATAGCAACAATAGCTCAGCCAATGGCGTGAGTTTGGGGTGGAGCCATCTATTTTTCCAACCAATGGCAGATTGTTCATACTTTTTGTATGAAGTTAAAATGGATTGTTTTAACATTTCCTGTGTTCTCAGAAGCTGAGGTAATTATATTTGGGTAAACTTCAATAGTGGTGAACTGAAATAAATTGTTTTTTTTTTTTTTTATGTTCCAATTTTCTCCATCAGCAAAAGAAAAAAAAATCAATTTTTCAAATTTGCCATACCTCCCTCAGCCATTGTGTTACAAACTCCCAAGTAGCAGAGTTAACTAGTTTTCTGTAATTCCAGCGTAATATAACAAGATGCATAGTGGCATAATTATTTATTAAAAAAAAATGTTTTTTATGAAGTTAATAACTGTAAATGCATCAGTCTGTGTGGGCTCTTGAGTATGATAATATATCAGAACAGCTTAAACATGAGTATTTTCTGTGTATAGACACTAAAACATTTTCTGCAGTGAACTAATGTTTACTGTTCCGTGTATAGGAAGAAGAAGACCAACTTCTTCATTGTATCACTGGCATTTGCAGACCTTCTAGTTGCCCTGGTTGTGATGCCGCTGGCAGCCATAGAGCTGACCACAGGTCAGTGGAAATATGGAGAGACATTCTGCTTGGTCCGTACCTCACTGGACGTGCTGCTAACCTCTGCGTCTATTCTGCATCTGTGCTGCATTGCACTGGACAGGTGAGTGTGTTTGTAAAGCTAATATAGAAACCAAAAATGACTAATGTTGTTCTACACAAATAACTGCTTGTGTTGCCATGGCAATACTGAGAAAAGGGGTCTTGAATTAGAACATGTTATCATGTGCGTAATAGCTTCGGGACAGCAGTCTTTTTTTGCTCGATTTTATGTTTTTTTCTCTCTAAAACATGTTTGGTTCATGACATGCATTATCATTATTTTTATATAATTTTATACACATATATACATCAACAGTCAAATAATTGGAATAATGACGGATTTTTTTTAATGAAGTCTTTTAAGCTTACCACAGCTGCATTCATTTGATCAGAAATCTAGTAAAAATAGTTATATTGTGAAATATCATTACAAATTAAGCAGCAATAATAATTAAGCACCAAATCAGCACTTTAGAATGATTTCTGAAGGATCATGTGGCACTGAAGACTGGAGTATCACAGGAATAAATAATATTTTTAATATATATATTTTTATCATTTTATAATCATTTTATTTATATTTTAATATTCTTTCCTAATTATTTTTATCAAATAAATGCAGCCATGATAAACATAAGATATGTCTTAAAAAAATATATATCATAACACAATTTTGGATTTATTTGGATTACAGTTTATTAACTTTTCTTTCCTCTCTAAACGGTATGTTTTGCATTTTGGCAACCAGAGGTACTCTGAAAGGTTTAAGCCCTGTAATCTTGCATAACAAAACTACAGTGCGCTACAATGCTTTTCTGGCACCTTGCTGTGTTATATGCAAAGATGATGTCCAGCCTGCATTGTAATGTCTCATTTCTATTTTGTCCGATTCCTAATCGTTATGTCTCTTTGATTGTAAAGATGTGTTTTATTTACCACTCACAGAGTGAACTGTACATTCAGAAATGTACTCACAAAACAAGAAACACTTGACAGTAACTTCAGGGGTTTGTCAACGTGTCAGCTAAATTATGTGTAATTAGCTGCATTACGTATGCAGATTTTCTCATGTTCACCCATTAGGAAGACCGCGGCTCTTTGGCCCATAAGAGAGCAGCTGTGATTTATGCACTGCACCTGGTCCATATGGCGGTAACAAGACTCATTCTTAGTCTCTCAAAGCCTGTCTCTCTCTCTTTTGAGCAACAAATTCTGTTTATCTGTCTTACTGTATCGCCAAGTCCCTTCTCCATCCGTAAGATTCCCATGGCTCATGATGCCTTTGCTTCTACAGTCTCTAGTGAGAGCATATTTTCTGGGTGTACATAATTCACTGCTTTAGCTTTTCAAGGAAAGATCAGCAGAATCATCTGGGTGTATGAAAGTACAGTATGTAGGAACTCATTGATTATGGCTGACAGCATCCATGTATCAATCTTGAGATGTTTGCACTTCTTGTCTCGGACAGGTACTATGCGATTTGCTGTCAGCCTCTGGTCTACAATAACAAGATGACACCTGTGAGAGTCTCACTGATGCTGGTTGGATGCTGGGTCATCCCCATTTTCATCTCTTTTCCCATCATGCAAAGTTGGAATACCATTGGAATCGAGAGCTTTGTAAGTAAAGAGTGGTTGGAAGCATTCTTCTTGTCATGCTGATGTTGTATATATTTTAAGTAATTGTGTAAGATGTGTAAGATGCGTTAAAAAAACTGTTTTGAAAAAAAAAAAAGCCACAAATTCAGGTTACAAAAAATGTGAAAATTGTATGTTACAAATTAAAAAAATGGAATGATGTTATTTACTTTGGCTATATTGTAGAGAGGTTCTAAATCATGTTACTTCTTGAGTTTTACCATTTTAAGGCAGGTTAAATTTTTGGCAACGGAAGTAATAATCCAAATATATTTTACAAAGTGTAATATGTTCAAAAGTTGGAAGTCAGCATCTATATATAAAAAAATATATACCTATATCTAGTATTCAAAAAGGATGCATTAAATTGGTTTAAAGTTATGCTAAAGACTTTTACATTGCTACAATAAATTTCAAATAATTGCTATTGTACTCTATGAAAGAAATGTTACACTGGAGACTGGAGTAATTGCCATCATAGGAATAAATTACACTTTAAAATATATTAAAATAATATTATCAGTTATTTAAAATTGTAATATACTATAATATTATTGTTTTTACTATATTTTTGATCATTTGAAGTAGATGCAACCTAACCAATATTGGTTACCGATATTAGGGATTTTTTAAATTTACTAGTCAATATTGTGTGTATATATATATATATATATATATATATATATATATATATATATATATATATATATATATATATATATATATATATATATATATATATATATATATATTATGTTCAGATCCATTCTGGAAATTTAATTGTGGCTGCTTATTTTCTACTATAAATATGTGTGTGTGTGTGTGTGTGTGTGTGTGTGTATAGATGGCCTTTTACAGTATCTACCAATAAGCTTAATTTAGTTAAAAGGTTCATTTATGGTAAATGTAATCTTTAGCAAATCACAACATATACATTGTTAATACTGTACTTTCACTTGTTGCATTTACAGAGAGAATAATCAGTTCTTGGTATCAGCCATAATTTTAATATTGATGTATCCTTCATTTCTTTTGTTTCTACATGTCATTCCCCAGATCGAACAAAGAAAATTCAACTCCTCCCATAATTCGACTTGTGTGTTTATGGTGAACCGGCCCTATGCTCTGGTGTGTTCGGCTGTGGCCTTCTATGTGCCTCTGGTGCTGATGGTTCTCGCCTATCATCGAATCTATCGCACCGCAATGGGACACGCTCGGCGAATCGGCTCGCTGCACCGGGCCGGTTCAGCCCCTTCTTCGACTTACCCCAACCACAATCAACAGGGCTCCAGTCGCATTAAGAATGAAACCAAGGCGGCCAAGACGCTGGCTGTCATCATGGGCTGCTTCTGTCTGTGCTGGGCGCCCTTCTTTATCACCAACATGGTGGATCCCTTCATCAATTACAGCGTGCCGTGGCAGATGTGGACCGCTTGGCTCTGGTTGGGTTACATCAATTCAGGCTTGAATCCGTTCCTATATGCTTTTCTGAACCGGGCTTTTCGGAGAGCCTTCCTTATGATCCTGTGCTGTGGAAATGAGCACTATGCCCCACAGGAGGGCTTTAGTCCAAGCAGACGACAATCAGAGTCTGCCAACGGAACCTCCATTTCTCTCAGGTATAGTTAGTCCCTCTTGAACACACTGAGCTTTCAGAAATTAGTTCTGGGAGAAAAGAGATGAAGGATAACCTTATATGTGTCCCTGGACCACAAAACCAGTCTTAAGTCGCTGGGGTATATTTTTAGCAATAGCCAAAAAAAACATTGAAATTCCTACCGTTAATATATCAACACCTAATTTTTGAATAGTAACATGCATTGCTAAGAATTCATTTGGACAACTTTAAAGGCGATTTTCTCAGTATTTAGATTTTTTTGCACCCTCAGATTCCAGATTTTCAAATAGTTGTATCTCGGCCAAATATGGTCCAATCCTAATAAACCATACATAATTGAAAAGCTTATTTATTCAGATTTCAGATGGTATAATGTATATAATGTATATACTTAAGACTGACACTTGAGACTTAAACTTAAGGTTTTGTGGTCCAGGGTCACATATATGAAAAGTGCGTGGTAGAATATTGGTAAAGTGCTTTTTGATTTCTGGTTGGACTTACTGCATCATTAAGGTCCTTTTCCTGTTTAATTAGTTGTTTTCTAAAGGCCATATATACAGAAGATCACAAATATATTCACAAAGCATTAACACTGTTCAAACCTTTGGAGTCGGTGAGATTAATTTTTTTTTTTTAAATAGTCTGCTGACCAAAGTAAAAAGTATCGGAGAAAACGGTAATACTGTGAAATACTATTACAATTTAAAATAACTTTTCTATTTTAATATATTTCAAAATTGAATGTATTCCTTTGATTTCAAAGCTGAATTTTCAGCAGCCATTACTCCAGTTTTCAGTGTCACATGATCGTTCAGAAATTATAATAAAGAATATTAATATGCTGATTTGGTGCTCAAGAAACATTTCTTATTATAATCAATGTTGAAAATTGTTGTGCGGCTTAAGAATTTTAAGTTTAAGAAACTGCTACATTTTTAAGTTTCCTTAATTAATAGAAAGTAACAGCATTTATTTGAAATAAGTCACATTATACACACATTAATCATATTTGACTAATTAAATAGACCTATATCCTTGCCGAAAAAAGTATTTATTTTGATCGATACTATATTTATAATTTTTGATTTTGATGTTAAATGTATTCAATGAATGTTTCTGAATCTTCAACCTTCAACAGGGCAGCAATTGCTAAATCTTTTTTTTTTTTTTTTTTACTTAATTTTCCATACTTCCTGAGAAAAAAGATAATGTGTGGTAAACAAAAATACAACTAAATCTAAAGTTAGAAGCTAAAATTCCATTAAATGTTTTATAAAATGCATTGTGTAAAATTTAAATGCAATGTGCCAATAGCTATTATTATTTTAATGGTTTTGCGATGTGTGTTAAAATGCTACCCTCAGTTAAGGGCTCCCTGCTCTTTCTCTCTGTCCTTGGCCTGAAAAATGCTAAAAATGTTAGAAATGATAGTGTCACAATAATCTTAGACATTATCATAAAAATGATCTTTATAAAACCCATTTAGAAACATACTAATACCATACAGACTTTTACAAGACACTTAAAAATGACATAATCGGCTGGAACATGCTCTGTATCTTTGAAAGTGAATAGCTGTTTAGCCGCAAGAGCTGGTAGAATATTCAGCATCAAGTCTTTCCATGATTCCAGTTGTTTTTCTCCTCATAGTTTCAGACTGATTTAACTGGGCAATTACCCCCAAACTGGATTTGCATAATTATAGATGACATCACTTTGCGACTCTTGAACAAAACAAACACGTGCAATTCTCTAAGTCTTATTTTGCTGTATATTAAACTAGCTAACCATTTTTGACAAAGTATTTGTAATAATAATACTATTTGTAATAGTTTTTAGTATATTTGATGGCAGAACTGTATTAGCTGAGGCACTGACACAGCTTACTTCAAAGCATCTGGCACACTTTACCCCACACCTACCATTTTGGGGACAATAATTAATTGTAATAATATACAAAGACAACATGTTTTCACTTGTAATTTCAGTGGCAGGCATTGTTTGGTCAACCAAATGACGTTTTCTTGATCAGGTCAACCACATTATTTTGAATTAAATAAAAAAAAAAATACTGGCAAGCATAAAAATCAAAAACCAAAACACAGATGACGGTCAATAATGTCTTCAAAATGACATCACATGATGCTGGACAAATGGTTTTGTGATGTGTGAGACTATGGTATGTATTCTCTTAATGGATATTTCTAAAGAGAAATTGTTAGAAAAAATATAATTATCCTCAGTGGACATGAAATTAACCCTAAATTGCAGAATGAGTAACCCATAAATGTATACAGTACAAACATACACATACAGTAGCTTTCCAGATTTAGAGGTGAAATATTACATTTTGAGATTAATAAAATAAACGCAACTAAACAGGAGGTTTGATTCTAATCTAGTTTAACTTAAAGGGGGGGTGAAATGCTCGTTTTCACTCAATATCCTGTTAATCTTGAGTACATATAGAGTAGTACTGCATCCTTCATATCTCCAAAAAGTCTTTAGTTTTATTATATTCATAAGAGAAAGATAGTCTGTACCGATTTTTCCCGGAAAAACATGACTGGCTAGAGGCATGACGTGTGGGCGGAGCTAAAGAATCACGAGCGCCAGTAGGCTTTTGCGTTGAGAGCATGTGGAAGCTGTGACATTACCGTGAGGACAAAACCAACCAAAACAAACCATGGCTTACAGTCAGATTCAGCCGTTTATTTATGATCCAGAATCAGATCCCGAGGCTGAAACTGAACGAGAGCAGCAGCAGCAACGACTCGCTCCGAGCGGGGCTCGAACCCGGGTCTCTGGCACGGGAGGGGACGCACTAACAAGGAGGCAGAGATATTTGAAGCAGTTTTACTCACCGCCTGCGGTTCCAACACACGGTCGTAACCCTTTTTCCTTGGGATTGCATCATCCTTAAGAAATAAACGATACGCAAATCCATTGTCAAACTGGGCCTTGTGAACAAGCATCTTCGAAATGCATGGAACAAACAAAAACACTTGCACAACTCCGTTGATGCTCTGTAAAAATAAACTCCATCCACTGGTCCCTTAATGCTGTTTTTTTCTGGTAATCTGTGCAGGGTTGTCTTGCCCTGGCAACCAAAAACACACTTCTTTTGTGACTTTTGCGACACTCTCGCTCTGATCAGTGAATCGGTCTGATCAGTGAAATGTCTGTGCTGCTCAGCCTCGCTATACGGGAGCGCACGCTCTTCCGGCAGAAGTGTCCTAGGACCCATATAAGGAAATTCCACTCCATCTAACGTCACACAGAGCCATACTCTAAAAAAACTTTCCGAAACTTGTGACAAACAGGAAGGAGTATTTTGGAACAAAAATACTCCTTCAAACGTACAACTTAATTTTTGAAACTTTGTCCATGTTTAGCATGGGAATCCAACTCTTTAACAGTGTAAAAAACTCAGTATGCATGAAATAGCATTTCACCCCCCCTTTAAGTGTTTTTTTTTTTTTTTTTTTTTTTAAGGCAGATATGTCAAAAAATCTCAGAAAGTGTTTCTGACGGAAGATTTAACTGCCTCTGCATTGTATTCCCCTGTTGAAATTATTGTATCCAAATTAATAGTACACATTCAGCTCACTTAATTGCTCCACTTATTCCAGTGTTTTGTTTTAAAGCAGCTATTAATGCTATAAATGTAAGGATTTAGAGTTACACTCTTTTGTTAGGGCTGCTGCAGAATCTCTCCTTGTGCAACACGAGCGAATTCACAGCGAGAAGTGATTTTGTTATTTGATTTTTTTGTCTGAAAACTACAGCCTTGATCCCCTCAAGCGCCGCATTTTTCCCACTTTGTTTGTTATCAGACTGATGATTGGTGATGCAGAAAAGGTGTCAGAATACACCGCTCTCTCTGCTTCTGTTTCCATAGAGACTTCTCTAATGGCCAGCATCCAGCAAACCTTAATCGTCAATTGCAGCCTTTCACATTTTCCATATTCGACACATTTGCTCCTAGAACGTTCCGGGAGGTATGTCTGAAATGTGACATTCTCCCTACCAAGGAACATTTGAGCGACTTATCCATGTGGTTTAAGTCCGCTCTCTACTCATGCTGAGGACTTTGAGTTGAGCTTTCTGAATCCGTTCTGTGGCCGTCGGACTCACGTTTCGCTCGGTGTGACTGAAAAAGCGTCAGGTTTGTAAGAGGAACTTTGGACCTTTGGCTCAATCAGAACCAGGTACCACCAAGCACCGCTGTTTTCCAAGAATTATAAATGCAGGACTGTGTCCAAAACCTATTCAGAATGATATGTACATGTCAGCAATCTTGAAGTTAAACGTCATCGCGTTCAGGTTCAGCCAAGGTCAAATCAAAGCCTCCACACAGCCTTGAAACCAAAAGCCAAGAAATAAAACCAAAACATATGAGAGAATGTTTTATTGTTGCTCTTCATTCTAATAGAGAGCACGATTGAGGAATGAGAACATCCTGATAGCGTTCTCCCGCTGATGACTTCTTGAATAGAAGCTGAGATGAAGGTGGTCACATGTTTTATGGCTCTATCTTAGATTAAGGACATTGTTGTTATTGCTGTCTATAAAACCGTCCCGTTAAAGAGAGAAATTCAATTTGATGGCACTGTGTGACGCGGCGGCCTTGCACCCTGACATCACTTTTATTCAGACCTGTCTCAACACATTTTTTTAAAAAGCATTCAGTCACAGATAACTCTTCCTTGTGGTGAATTTGACACTGCAGTAAAGGCCTTAAATCTTGATTCTGATGTTTTAGGGTGTCAGCTATAATAACGGTGTAGTTTTAGTTTCTGCCATTACTATCACAGACACTTAGAGTGAGTTAACAGGAGCAATGGGTTATTGTCTTAGATTGATTTTATAATGTAATTCACAAGCTTTCCCTCCTTGCCGAAGCAGTTATTAACTCAGATTGATCTTAGAAGTGGCACTATTTTAGCAGCCCTTTATACAAATAGTGCCAGTGATGAGCATACCTCCTCCCCATGTCTAAAAGAGTGCATAACTATCAAATAAATAGTTACGATTTTTAATAATCTTGCAATTATAAACTATTTGATTCAATACAGCGTATTATAAAAGATGCTGGAATGTGGCTGTAATCTTGGTTTGGCTTTCAGCATTGAGTCTAAATTATTAAAGGAATAGTTCATCCAAACATTCAGTCTTCAGTGTTATTATTGTTAACTAAAACTGTTAAAAATAGTTTTCTGCTCATTTAAATAAAGCTGAAATAAAATAGAAATATTGGATGAAAAGTAAAAATTTTTAAAATGTTTTTGCAACCGACTGAAATGAGTTTCAATTTCAAGTTTAAAGGGGGGGTGAAATGCTCGTTTTCACTCAATATCCTGTTAATCTTGAGTACCTATAGAGTAGTACTGCATCCTTCATAACTCCAAAAAGTCTTTAGTTTTATTATATTCATAAGAGAAAGATAGTCTGTACCGATTTTTCCTGGAAAAACATGACAGGCTGGAGGCGTGATGTGTGGGCGGAGCTAAAGAATCACGAGCGCCAGTAGGCTTTTGCGTTGAGAGCATGTGGAAGCTGTGACAGCTGTGAAGGCTGAAACTGAACGAGAGCAGCATCAGCAACGACTCGCTCCGAGCGGGGCTCGAATCCGGGTCTCCGGGAGGGGAGGGGGACGCACTAACAAGGAGGCAGAGATATTTGAAGCAGTTTTACTCACCGCCTGCGGTTCCAACACATGATCGTGACCCTTTTTCGTTGGGACTGCATTATCCTTAAGAAATAAACGATGTGAAATTCCGGCATCAAACTGGGCCTTGTTTGTAAAACAAGCATCTTCGAAATGTAGGGAACAAACACAAACACTTGCACAACTCCGTTGATGCTCTGTAAAAATAAACTCTATCCACTTGTCCCTTAATGCTGTTTTTTTTGGTAATCTGTGCAGGGTTGTCTTGCCCTGGCAACCAAAAACACACTCCTTTTGTGACATTTCGCGACGCTCTCGCTCTGATCAGTGAAGTCTGTTGTGCTCTCAGTGCTCTGCTATACGGGAGCGCGCGCTCTTCCGGGAGAAGTGCCCTCAGGACCCATATAAGGAAATTCCGCTCCATCTAAAGTCACACAGAGCCATACTCGGAAAAAAAACTTTCCGAAACTTGTGACAAACCGGAAGGAGTATTTTTGGAACAAGAATACTCCTTCAAACGTACAACTTAATTTTTGAAACTTTGTCCATGTTTAGCATGGGAATCCAACTCTTTAACAGTGTAAAAAACTCAGTATGCATGAAATAGCATTTCACCCCCCCTTTAAGTAAAACTATTAGAACTTATTATATCTGAATAAACGCAAGTGTAAATGTGATTTGAGAACTGAGATGAAAGATTATTATTGAATAACAGCATGATTTTTGGTCTGTTCCTCGCACAGAAATATTGTATGGCTTAAGAAAACTTGGAATAGATTGCCTAAATCATATGGTACTTTTGTCATTTTTGGAGTTTGAAAACCCTTGGTCAAATTCAGCTGTATATCAGAGCTGTATGAACATTGTGCTAAACATATGGAAGACTGTATTCACAACGGAATAATTATTTTAATGGTAATTGTGACTTTTTATCTCACAATTCTGACTTTTCTTTCTCGCAATTATGACTTTTTTTCTCAGAATTGCGTGATATATACTTGTAATTACGAGTAACAAAGTCAGATTTTTAAGGGGGAAAAGACTGATATGTTCTCAAAATTACAAGTTTATATCTAACAATTCTGACTTAATAACTCATATAAAGTCAGAACTGTGACATATAAACTCGCAATTCTAAAAAAAGTCAACAATTTCCAGATATAAACATCTCGCGATTCTAGAATTCTCTGAATTACGGAATTTGTATATCTCGAAATTGTGAACTTTTTTCATATCTTTTTTCTATATAATTTATATTGCGCAATTGCGAGATAAAAAGTCACAATTACCTTTTTGATTTTTTTATTCAGTGGAAATGGGCTTCCATATAAACATCTACTTTTGTGTTCAGTGGAAAATATTTAGTCACAGAGGTTTGAAATAACTTGAGAGTGAATAAATTACAGAATGCTAAATTTTGGTTCTATCCATTTCGTACTGTACAAATATCACCAGTCTTAAAGTCCATTTATTAATTTAATAATTCCTTTAATAACTATTAAAGAGGGTCAAATAATTTTTTTTAAAAAAGATAATCACTGGTGTTTAGGCAGTAACCTGAACACAATTTATCTCTACCGTTTCTCTTGTGAAGTCTAAATGAGGTTCGGCTGAGCATTTGAGAGGTATCCACTGTAACCCACTGCTAAAGATGATGTTTGGTCATACCTGCATCAGTTTCACTCTCAGCTGCACCAGATCCTTGTGTTTCAGGTTAATGTCAGGTCAGGCTATGAGCTGGTCATCAGACTAATGGACAGGGTCTTGCATGCGTATCTATTTTAAATAATTTCCCCTGTGGTTTAAAAATGTTCACAGGGAGTCACATTGATTATTGCGCTCCCTACCTGAGGTTATTTTTCAAGACATTTCACAATCCTTGTTAGGTTTCTTATCTTTTTTTGTAATTGCGAGCATGACATAAAAAAAAAAATGTATGTGCTTTAAAATTATTATTAAACGGTCAGAAGTTGTGATCTTTAAATGCTGAAAATATCACTTTTATTATTATTGTACACCAAAACGGAAATTGGTAATGAAAAAGAAAAATCTCTTCATGAAGAAGTGCAGAGGGAAGAACAGTGGATAATGGTAAATGTGTACTTTATATGTCGGGCACAGATGACTTAGATAGACTAATTACTGCACTCAGACTTAATTACTTCAAGAGAGGAAGGTTCAGTGATTTTAACTGATGTTCCTCTTCTCTGTGCAGTTACTTGTTGGATTTTATTTGCCCATTCAATTCTGTTTCCAATCAATGACTACGAATAATAGAGGATGGTGTTTCTCTGTTAATGTTCAGTTAGTCATTATCGCAGAATAAACCCTGACAGACTGATGTTGAAAGGTTTGGGGATGTTGAAAGATTTTTTGATAGCTTCTAGCTAAGGACAGAAACGAGATGAGGACAGAGATCAGTCAAAGAAGAAAGCTTTGAGACAGACAGGCTGCTCTTTTTACAAAGTATTCAAAGTTCAAAGCCTGCCTGGCCTTTTGTAGGAATCTTTTTTTGCATATGGGGAGAATTATTGGACATTAGGTGTATAAAGTAGCTCATAAAGTGGGGAACTCATCTGAACTGGATTACTGATTTGATCAATCTCAGTCTTATTATAGGACAGTTCATGAGAACAGCATGAAAAATGTTTCAAGACATGCCTGTCGACCCAAAGGGCTCCTCTTTTCTTTTGGGAGATTAATATTGATTGAGAGTGCTAACTGCAATATATTATTTAAAGATGTTTTTTTTTTTTATTAGAAACATAATTGGAACATCTGGTCAGCAATACAATTTAAAGGGATAGTTCATCCAAAAATGAAAGTTCCAAACCCGTATGAGTTTCTTTCTTCTGTTATACACAAAATAAAACATTTTGAAGAATGCTGGTAACCAGTTGAAGGTAGCCATTAACTAACAAAAGTAACATTCTAACACAATTCCAACATTCTTCAAATCCTAAATCTTTTTGTTTTCAACAGAAGAAATTCGTACAAGTTTGGAACGACATGAGGGTGAGTAAGTTTTCATTTTTGGGTGGTCTGTCTAAAAAAAGTCACTGCATGTCTTAAGAACTTCCTACAATGTTAGAGACCTTAGAAACGTTCATATTTGAATAAATTATCTGACAAATAACAATCCTGCTGCATACAGTTGCAAGGCATTCTGTGAGTAAAAGCTAACAAGGTTTTCATTTTTGACAGTTGATTTAATAAGAATAATTTAATCAGATTTCACTCTGACATTCAAGGTTAATCTAATTTAGTTCTGGACAGCAGAAGCACATTTACTTCTTATGAATCAACATTCATTTACAAAGCAAATGGATCAGTGTAGAATAACATTTCCATTCTACCCGAATTCATTTGCTTATTGCGTTGTAGAACTTTGTATCAAACCATGTGATCAGACTGTGTAGTATATTACAGTATTATATACAATTCTGAGTTTATCTCACAATATATGTAGTCATGTATGTTCTGCGTTTATGTCTAGCATTTCTGAAAATTTTCTCTGAATTATATGGACCATATTGGTGATCGACTGATGTGTTCACTGTAAACTATTTTTGTATAAAAAAGACCTATGTTAAATTATTATTATTTATTATTATCTACTTAAGAAGTAGGGAAAGCCAGTCAGAGAGATGAGAAAGTGATTAGGAACTTAGTGAGTTTGTGGCTTGTGTGACAGGCTTGAGAATGCCTCAATCTTTCCCCTGCTGACCCTCGGACATGATTCGCTCGAGTGCAGCTCACACGAGTCAGTCACTCTATATTCCCCCTGCATTGAACCCAAGACACATTCTTTCAGCTGTTTCGCTGTTCTTGTGCTGTATTATGTTTAAATGACAACGTTCTGAGGACAGAACCCTGTGGAGCCCTATTCATACAAGACAAACGGGATGTGACACTCATGCTGTCTGTGCTGAAGAGTGCTCAGCTTAAATGTGTGATAATGTTTGCAAAAAGTGCTAAGTTTCATCCTAAGAAAATCTGCAGTGACCTCAGGTTCACTAAAACCTGCTATAGTGCTGAGATAACGCAGATCAAGTGCTAGTTTGAGAGATCTGCTCCATATTCTGATCCTCAGTGATGATGGTTTCTTTTTTAACATTAACACCAGCTATAGTCTTTAAACCGGAGATGTAGCAACAATACGAAAAGTGGAAAGGACACATGATAAACCTTGACAGCTTGGATCATTAATATAAGATGATGTAACATTTGCCCAGTTGCAAACACTGCCAGAAAGGACCTTTTTAGCTTTTAGCTGAAGTCTGAGTACTTAAAGCAATTTTTAAAGTCCATGTGAATGAACTTACTGCTGTTAAGTTTTGATGTCTGCATTGGCTTTATACAGTAAATCAGAAATGAATATGGAATATTGACAACATTCGTGAAGTCAAGAATTTAGAACAGTCATTGTTTAATCTATGACAATGAACTTGTCCATTCAAACTGAGTTGATTTCTATTTCAAACGCCATTTTTATTACATTTTATTCATCAAAGAATCCTGAAAATGTATGTTTCCACAAAAACAATAAGGCTGCACAGCAATTTTTTGACATTGACAGTAATAAAAAATGTTTTTTGAGCACCAAATGAACTAATTTGAATGGTCTCTGAAGGATCATGTGATACTGAATTTCAGCTTTGCCATTACAGGAGTAAATTACATTATATATATATATATATATATATATATATATATATATATATATATATATATATATATATATATATATATATATATATATATATAGAAAACGATTATTTAAATTTAGCAAATCAGTTTTACTGTATTTTATTCAAATAAATAAGGAACCTAAAAAAAAGTTCTGTATTAGCAAAACATTAAACATCAACCCTATTAGTTTTCGGATGAAAACTACATTTATTATAATGAATAGTCACAGATGTCATCTAAATGGCAACAGTAACACAGTACTGAGCATTGTGAAAGTTTTCTTTTTGACTCACTTAATGGATTAATGGATGTGCACCATAATTGTGCAAAAACTCTTCAACGTTGTTTAATTAGATGTTAATGGATGTCTAAATTTGGTCAGAGGAATGCATTTGATTGACGTACATGGCTTGCTTAAAGTTTTTTTTTAGCTGAACCATTAAGAGAGATCCTTTGAAACCATACTTTCTCTAAAACAAATCTAAGAACAACTAAAAAGTTTACTGACAGATTGAACCCATCAATGATTCATGTCTATCTTAGCTGAAGATAGATAACTTTGATGTTTCTAAGACATAACAGGGATAATAAAAATTGCATATCTAAAATCATTCCATGAAGGCTCTATATGTTTAAGGAATCTGTTGCTCTGCTTTAGATGTGTCTGGTCTATTATCTTTTTTTTTCTGCTTTCATTCACTCTGTCCATTGACATTAACAGCACACATTCCTTAGAAAACTTTGCGCTGCATTTGCTTCTTTCCAACCAAGCAGAATATAACAGTTTTTGTGGTTGTTGTTTTTTTTTTTTTTTTTCAGATTGTCATTTCTTCAAATCCGAAGGTTCAGCGATAATTCCAACCGATTTCTGTCAAGCGAGCAGGAATCTCAGGAGTCTGTTGGTGCATCATAGCCAAGAATTCAATGCCCACAGCAGCCTGAGGAGAACATACAGACAACAGTCTACACAGGAAACGTGTCAAATCAAGAGACTTCACTGCAGTTTCCTTTTGATGAGAAACAACAAATCACAAAGATGGTGTATAGGCCTATTTCACAGAACTTCTACAGTAAATTATGTAAGAATGATTTTAGCATGCAGGTATTTTATCAGACAGCCTAAAACCATTAATGCAACCAGATAAAATGTCTAGGAATGTTCAAGGAGATGAGTAAGGTTTGAAAAGCACAACAAAGGAAAAGAAAGCAAAGAAAATACACTTTAAAGGAAGCAGTGCACTTAAAAATTAAAATTGCTGAATATTTATGCACCCTCAGGTCTTCCAAGACCATCACTTCTCACAAACGGATCCTGTTTCGTGAATGGGTGCCGTAAAAAGAGTCTGATAATTGTGAAGTGTTTCTCCAGGAACTGAAATTCTGTCCTGTAGAGTTGATCTCCAACCCTAATTAAACACACCTGAAGAAGCTCTTCAGGGATGACTGTGTTCCAGGCATGTGTTTTGGAGTTGCATTCTGCAGGACACCAGCCTCCACGACTGGAGTTTGATACGTGTTTTAGCCGGAAGCAACAGTTTGAAGTTAAAAACATCTTAAATATGGATTTGTTTCAACATGTACAAACATGCAGCTTTTCACTTTACAAGATGTTAATTGATGAACTGGAGTTGTGTGGATTACTTATGAAGTATTGTCATGTTTTTATCAGCTGTTTGGAATGTGACGGCACCCATTCACTACATATTATCCATTGGCGAGCAAATTATATAATGCTAAATTTCTCAAAATTTGTTCAGAAGAAACAAACTCGTATTCAGTATGTAGCCTGAGGTAAATATTTAACAGTTTATCTAACAATTTATTCAAATAGATATTTCTTCGTCCCCTTGAACATTTTTCAAGCTATATGGAGCTATTTTCTCATTTGTGTAGTTATTCTCATCTGTCAAGTTAGGAGGAACATTTCTGCTTCAGCTGCAAAGGCTAACAATGATAAATATATACTGCTCAGCAGACGGGTGCAAACGGCTTGTCATTTAAGCATGCGGTTATTCTTGCATCCATTAAACCTCTAAATGCTCATTTTCAGACTAAGTATCAATGTATTTGTTGTACATGTACAGTTTTGACTTCTGTGAAAAGAAGCAGTAGCTTGTCACTGTGTGACATTTGTACTTCTATTGTATCTCTGTGTAATCAAACGTGTACCTGTAATGTAGTGTACCTGGATGATGAATCTAAAAGATCTGTTGTCAAAGTTTCATGAAACTATATGAAAACGACATTGTTACTCCATACCACATGTGTTCGGCACTTCTCATCTATTACATAAAAGCTGCTGTTTGATTGAAGTGCCATTGTTCTTTCCATTGTGGTCCAGACAGTTCCTAGGAGACAGCTAAATGCTGAAATATTTGAGTTGTGTAATGATTCATATGGCCTTGAAAGCATTAGCTTGATCAGGCCATTACATTGTTTTGCCCAAATGAGCCAATTACATGTCGAGGCATCGAGTGCCACTCAAGAATTCAAATTTGACCATCAAAGATCTACATTACTATCCATTTGCGCAACAAATGTGAAGATGATTTCAAACGTGAACTTTTAAAGCAGCTATTCCAGCATGAGGCCACACAAGATGTTTTATACTCTGCCAGAGACAATCAACTTGACAAAAAAATAAGAATGCCAAGATCTCTGAAGTACTGCTTTGACAGTCGCTCATAATACACACTACTGTTCAAAAGTTTGGGGTCAGTAAACTTTACGTAACTTTTCATTACCGCTGGACATTTTTGATCAAAACAGATCTATTGTGAAATAATATTCCCATTTAAAACAGCTGTTTTATATTTTATTTCATTTTAAAATGTAATCTATTTCTCTGATCGCAAATCTTAATTTTTAGCAGCCATTACTCCAGTCATCAGTGTCACATGATCCTGCAGAAATCATTGTAATATGCTGATTTGATGTTCCATTAATATTTATCAGTGTTGAAAGCAGTTGTGCTGAATTTTGTGGAAACAGCAATACATATACAGGATTCTTTGATGAATAGAAAGTTCAATGAACAGCATTTATTTTAAATAGAAATAGACACGTCTCTATTCTCCCATTTGGTTAATGTTAATGCATCCTAGCTGAATTAAAGCCCAAACTCTTGAGCAGTAATGTAGTAACCTTGTCTAGTAATTCAGGGTAGAGATATTTAAAGAACTGTGCAGTCTTAAAAAAAATAAAATAAATAAAAAAAACTTTGAAATGTATAAAAATCATTTTATTAAAAGTGTAGTATATTAACAAGCAAATGACTGACCTTTAATGAGCTAATATATACAGAATCTGACTAGGTGTATAAACTATGACCAAAATATAAAGCAAGATAAAAATATATATAATTGTGATTTTTAAAACAAGCAAAACAGTGTCTCTGTAAAGTCACTGCACTGGTCAGAAGTAAACACAGAGAACAGTTGTATTCTGTACAGTCTCAATCCTGACATTATTATTTGTGACCTAAGCATCATAAAAAAATAAATAATAAAAAAGTATCAAATGTTGGCAGTCCAATCAAAGCATGTCTTTAACGGTTGAATTGAGAAAAGCATCATTGTTGGCTTTCCTGGACAGCTCGCTCTGTAAAGGAAAACAAGACAAAAGATGTTAACACATCTTTACTAACTGAACACTGAATCATTATTATGTGTGGGCCTTTAAATGGTAATGAGCTCTCTTAGGGGAATTAGTGGTCACAAATGAGCATCCTTCTCATCACAGATGCTCCATTTGGAGTTAATATACATCCGGGGAAGTGGTTTAATTCAAAGTGATTGGGCTTACGGTAAAGGCCGAGTAGCTCATTGGAAGCAGTTTCTTGTCACTGTTGAACTCCTGCAGTGGCACACGTGGGCCAGAACTGGCTTCTGTAGTCTTGGTCCTCTATTAGACCACAGAAAGAAAAAAAAAATATTAAGTAACATCCCTGATCTTTAATATTAAGAGTATCATCATGTACAGATGATAGAACTTAACCTCCAGTTTTCCACAACAGTACTGATTATTGTTGATGCAACAGTGTCATCTAGTGTTAGCTTTTGGAACTTCTCTATTTTAACCCTGAACTTGTGTCTAACCACAATCCCTTTTGGACTGATTTCAAACCAACAGCTTTGATCAGAGAGTTGAATTGAGTTTGGAATGCCCCAGGCAGATGGTTTTAACCTTGGCAGAGAGTTGAGGTCTTCCTGGCACGCACAGAAATGTGGTGGATGAGCCGCCACTGCTGCTGCTGCTGCTGGAGGTACTGACGCTGCTCACGGCGGCAATGCGAGGTGCCAACATATTGGGCGTCTGAAACAATTGGAAGATGATTATGCATTTTGATCAAAGGCTTGTTTTTGCACATCCATTCTTAGTGAGGAATGATACCTTTTTAATTTTGTTAGGGGTGGGGGTAGTATATGTTGTTCCGAGGGGTCTCTTTGTTGGAGTTTTAAACTGAGAGGTTTCGGTTTTCTTTGTCATCTGGAAGACACAATTTAGTAAAATAAATCATTAAAAGCATTCCTGAGCAAAGTATGTAAATGTATCAAGGTACGATACAGCCTGGTAACTTGTCTCTACACCATCTGATATTCTATGGGTGCTTTTCAATACTCAGATTGAATTAAATATTGAAGACTTGTATTAAATAGCCAAACTTCAACAACATAAGGGTAGATCACTTAAGCACAGCAGATGATGCTTTGAAATGATTAAGAATATTCCAATGTACAAAGAAGCTTTCCTTTAATTGCTCCATTCTCAGATCCTTTCCGTGCATCCTTCCCTCTCATCCTATGGGGGTGGACCTAAGACGTGAGGAAAGGAAACGAGTGTGCACCAAGGGAATCTCACCCGTTCATTCTTCTCCTTGTCTTTCTGCAAGCGATGCTCTTCCCACTGGCTGGAGGTGTAATCCATGATCCTTTGACCTTGCACAAGGAAAGAAGTCCCCTGATTCTTTTCCCAAACTTCCACACGGCTTCTTAACTCCTCTTCCAGCTGTTTGTGTAGATAGACAAAGGGAAACATTACAGCCTCAACTGGTCTTAGCTCCCTATGTCATTCCAAACCTGTAAGACCTTTGTTCATCTTCAGAACACAAATTGTGACATTTTTGATGAAATCCAAGAGCTTTCTGACTCTGTATAGACAAGGCAACTGACACATTCAAAGCCCAGAAAGCTAGTAAGGCCACTGTTAATATGGTCCATCTGACATCAGTGGTTCCACCTTAGAGCGCCACTATTATGCCATTTTACAGTTCCTAATATTGTTTTGGGAGTCTCCAACAATAGGATTACATGCATGCATGGTCAAAAAAATGCTTTCATTTTCTCTGAATAAATATTTAATATCGCCTCATTTTCCAGCGATTCTCAAACAATTTATTCGAAGCAGTTCAAAGCTTCTGTCTCTCTAAACCCCTCCTATATGAGAGCCTGCTCCGCTCTGATATGGTTCTGTAATCTGAAAATAGAAAATATATACATCTATTATTTGTTATACATACAGGTTGTGATTCACTGGAGCAGCTGGTCCAAAAACAGGATACTGATCCATCTTTCCACATTAAGCGTTTTGCGAATTCCGCAATAAACTCTAACCCGAGATTAGAGAAACAGTCATCAGTAGAATGACGTGTTTGTGAGTGGGGTCAAGTTGTTTGCAGCCAGCTAATATGCATTATGCAAACTTGTTACCCCGTGAAGTGTAGCCATCACAGAAGTAGGATTTGAATGACTAACAACTCGTTTAGGCTGTAAAGCAGTGATTCTCATCCTTTTTTTTTTTCACTGGGCCACGCTATGGTCCAAGGTCAAGTCTCACGGGCTGCTCACATATCATTTACATATGTCACTGATAAAAACCAACCAGATTCATAATATTATAGACTAAATATTATGATATCTAATTGATTACATCCATTGAAATAAATAATTCTACTGATCAATGAAACACCTGATGCTGTCGGGGGCAGACCATTTTTGTGAAATTCGGCTCGAAAGGAGTAACACCACAATGAAGCTGCGATTGTAAGTTGCATTCTGTAAGACACAGAAAATGTGCGTTCACAAATGTAGCCTGTGTTGCACTTTCGAGTTTAATAATCTGAAGTTCTCTCCAGAGATGTTTTGCCACATTTCTGCAATTAAGGATGATTGCTGTGTAGTTTGAGTGTTTCCTTTTGCCTTAACATCTTCAAATGAGTGGCTGGGCAAACCGAAAGTCCAGCGCTAATCTACCTTCACTTCTCATAACGTGACTATTCTTGTTTGTATGTGTTCCTTCTTTGGCATTTTCCACATTTAGTTTTTCTGCCTAAATAACAAATTTGGCCATTTTGAGGATCAATTTTACCAAACTAATGGCTGCTTATAACTATTCGAATTGAATTGAAGCGTTTGATAAATGTAAGCAGGCTACAGGTCTGCTCATGTCTGAAAATAATGGAAATAATGGAAAACTAAATTATTTTACAAACATTATAAGTTATATTTGTTAGGTAAATTTTTTTATGTAAAAACTTAAATGAATTGTAAAACTGAAAGTAAATATTTTTGGTTGTGTTCAGCATGGTGGGCTGCATTTGAATTCGTGACGGGCCACGGGTTGAGAACCACTGCTGTAGAGAGTCGATTATTGCCTCCCAGAATAAAGAAATGTATTATCATGCACTTTCAGCTTTGCAGATTGTTTACGTTCACATACGGTTCAATTTTACAAACTGCATGAAAGGGCAATGGTGTAATAGGGGCACCTTGAGTTCATGAAGCTACAAGAATACTTCTAATGCACAAAGAAAGCTAAAATAATTGCTGTTATTAGTTAGATGGTGATGTCTTTACTACCTTTCTTGGCCTTGAACATGGTATTCACATTGCTGTCTATTTAGAGTCAGACAATTTTTTGCTTTTGCGTAATCTATGATCTATCCTTTTAAGATAAAAATTAAATGGTAAAAAAAAAAAATCCTTTAACAGAAAATGTGCAAGTACCTTTGGAAGCAGTTTCTGCACTTTGGCCCTGTCCTTACTCTCTTTGAGCAGAGATCCTCCTCTGTTACTGAAGCGATTGGGATCTGCAGCCTTTCTCTGGTAAGCAAAACAGAACAAAATGACACGGGTGAAACCACATAATAAGGTTAAGTTGACTTTAAGCATGGGACTTGTGAGATGTCTGTGTGAACCTCAAACTCTTGAAAGAGAGCCCAGTTCCTCTTCCATTTCTCCAGGTCCTCCAGTATGGGCTGTGCTGCCTCATAGAAAGACTTCATTCTCAGCAGCTCAGTGTCATGGAGGGCAAGCAGCTCCTCGGTGTAGTGATCTGTTCAACCAGAATGAAGTTAGAGCCATTTTCTATTGGCAAAGAATCAGTTTGTCTTTTTTTTTTTTTTAAAGGTTTTAATCAGGGTTGGTCATCAATATAACATCTTTTTTTTTTTTCATCTGGATTTGTTCGGATGAAGAAACTAATTCATCTACATTTTGGATAGTCTGAGTGGGAACAGGTTTTCATTGTTGGGTGAACTATACTTTTAAATCATACATCGGTTTTTGCTGGGAATTGAAATTAATTTAATAATATAAAGTTACCTGACTGCCTTTAAATTAGAATATCAAGGTTCAGGCAACTTACCATCAAAGAAGTGAACACTGAACGGCTCTCTCTGTTCTGGTCCAAACAAGCATTTGTCCCACAGAGCCACAAGCTCTTGTCGGACCTTATCAACCACCTCCTCCAGTTGAGCCATCTGCAGCTCCTCCAGATGTTCCACATAGCCCTGCCACTGCAAGAGGAAATGCACTCTATTAGCACTTGTTGGTAAACCACATGGAGATTTAAGATCCCTGATAGGACATCCTGTGGGTTACATGAAAAGCTCTCACCCGTCTGATATCATCAGATAGAGTGCTCATGGCAGCCTCTCGGAACGCCTCGCCTTCCGGCTCGGGACAACTCAGACGATTCCACAGGCTCGTAGCTCGCTCTTTGAGATTGTCTCGGGCTGAAATCAAGGATTCCTTTTTCATTTCAAGCTGTGTGGTATAAATATCAATTATTAGTACAATAAGAATAAGAATAATAGTTATCACTTGTCTATTTATACTTGTATAGGCAATTTTTATTTGCAATTTTTTCATTTGGTGCTTGGTGAGATTTCATTTTGGAACATGGATAAGATGCTAAGCTTGTTCTAACACAGCCACTAGATGGCACTGTTAGCTCATGCAATGCATTTAGAAGCCATATTATCCAAGCCATTCTTTATTATTATAAAAAATAAAAAAATATTTGTAAAAAAAATAAATAAATAAATAAAAAAGGTTTGTGTGTGTGTGTATATATATATATATATATATATATATATATATATATATATATATATATATATATATATATATACTTTGTTTTTTGAAAGAAAAAATAATAATAGCACCTGGCTGAGCAGCAGTTTCAAGGCTTTGATATTATCATGCGTGAGCAGAAAAATATCAGTGTCGGGGCAGATGGACTCCCGTTCCAGACTGCTCTCTGGTTCATGACCCATCTCGTCCATCAGACTCCTGATGTCCTTCCGGAGCCCAGAGAACACCTTTTCCCTGCTCGCCTACAAACAGAGGGCTTAAGTCATGAAAGCATCCAGAACAGAAACTCATGAGTGATCAGAACGGTTCCAAAAAGAAAAGGGATAGATACTTTTTCTTTGACGAGTTTCTCAACATGCTCCTGGAGTTCCTGCAGCTGGGTTCGAGAAGGCACACTTCCCGATGGGATGTAATATGGCGTAGAGCACAAAGTTACGCACAAATCCTCGTCCTGCTTCTTCAAATCAGTCAGCTCTCGTAAACGTTCATTCTTCTCCTTCAGAAGAGATTCAACATGGCACCGCAGGTTCTTCTCCATCTGGAGGACTGTAAGGTCTTGCTCCAACTAGAAAAGTTTACAGGATAACGATCAGTAAAAAAAAAAAAGGGGGAGTTTTCCATAACTAGACATTGACAAATTTCAGACAAGCATCAATAGTTTATGATGCCTGATTACTAAAAGACAATACTTCACACGTCTTGTCCTACTTTGTATGGTTCGAGTCCCAGTTCCAAGCACAGTGTATCCAGTTGTTTCTGGAAGGTAATGACATCGGTTTTGATGCGATGTCTTAGGGCCTCTTCCTCCATAATCATTGAATGCAAAAGCTCCTATAAAACAGGTTTAATTCAGTAAATTAAACACCAGTAAGCCACCAGTAAGTGGAGTAAGCACCAGTCAGAAATTGGTGAGAGATGTGATGCATGCAAAGGCATTGCTTACATCTATATGTTTTTTCACAGTTTGCATTCGTTCTACCCTCTGCTCCTCCATGATGCCGA
This sequence comes from Carassius gibelio, assembly GCF_023724105.1. Classification (NCBI taxonomy): domain Eukaryota; kingdom Metazoa; phylum Chordata; class Actinopteri; order Cypriniformes; family Cyprinidae; genus Carassius; species Carassius gibelio. The sequence continues at coordinate 18,105,382 of NC_068416.1, read as the reverse complement.
TACTGTCCCATATATCCACAAGCCTGGCCATGGCATGATTGATCTCAGTCACCAGAGAGAACGCCAGAGCTTCACTGCATAACATAAGGAAATAAATGAGAATAAATGAATACTGATGGATCTTGTGGTGTTTGAACTGACAGCATCAATCTCCATTCACTTTCACTGTATCTTTTTGACATACAATGCAAGTTAAGTGAATGGTGACCAAAACACATCATCTTTTAAGATCAAAGAGAAGAATGTCAAACGGTTTTAAAGCAGCATAAGAGTGAGCAAATGATGACTATATTCAGTATTGTCTGAACTATCCCTTTAACAGTCTTAACCCCTTAAACACCCCTTAAAACCTAAATAAGGCTCACGCCAACAAAGCAGATCAGCAAGAATTTAGTTATTTACGTTAGTTATTTAAAATGACTACAGCGTCAGTAAAACTCGCATCATAACCAAAAAGAAGTAACGTTAATGTAACGTTAGCTAGCGTATTTTGTATTACCAGCCACGATGTACAAATGAAACGCGGCCATAATATAATTTAACCCAGCGCTAGTTTCGGAGTTTAACATTCTTCTACACACTTACCTTCTGCGAGAAGACATCGTTGTAACGTATTGACGCACAACTCCGTCAATAAACTACATAAAACCTGAAGACAAGAAACACCAGTCTTCTCGCTCTGCAGCTACGAGCGCTAAAATTTGAATCGCAGCTGACGGTTTCTTGTCTTCTTCAGTGGACGCAGTGAAAAGAGACTCATATAGCGTCACGTCTATTGCGCCACTACGCGCCCCGGAGTGAAATAGTTTCCTTGTCAAACACATTCAATAGTGATTTATGATATCGACCGTTATCCTTTTAGGATGTTAGTGCGATAAATGATTGTAATAATTTTGCCCCACTGAACAGATAAGACTCTCTTGTGTTGCAAACCTGACACTAATAACGAACCATGGAGAAACGTTACGAACAATCTAATGTCTGTGGAGAGCATCTTCAAGGTACAGTAAGATACAGTAGCTGTTATGCCTCTATGTGGATTTTCTTGGACAATTGTGCAAAACGGGTTGGGGGGGTTCAACCGGAGGTCTGCAGTGGGTCCACCTATTATTGTTTTATCTCAAACTATTGTGTAAACAATAATTAAATTAAAACCATAATACATACTTTATTAAGCAAAATATATTAAAAGGAACAAATATGAAGATGTTTTTGCAATGTAGTCACTATGTAACATGAATATGGTGGGCTATACAATATCATAAGCTGTATGAAGCTGAGTCCAAATAGTAGTTATTGACATTGGTTTAAAATATAATCACATCTCCAGGTTCAATTTGCCCTTTACTTTTATTTCCTCAAGAACACAATAAAACATTTGTACATTTTAAAGGCAGTATAACAGACAACTTAAAATCACATATCTGTATTGTCTTCTCGTGGTCCCGTATTATTTGCTGATGTGTGAAGATGTTTCTTTTTTCTTCCTTTCTTTTTTTCTTCTTCTTGCAATTAAAGAGCAAGTTTTGCACCAGTCACACAGGAAATTAATTATCTGTCTTGTTTACATTTAAAATGGTATTCAATCAATTTCTGAGGGCTCAGAAATATGCAACAAAGAAGTTATGTTGTTATCTGATTGATTTTCTTGTAGTTTGATAAATGTAAAATACTTAATATGAGACATAAATGCAATTTTCTCTTCCAGTGTGCATAATAACACCCCCTGAGTTTTAGCCTACAGTAGCAGATTATTAAAAATGTTGATATCCAGTTCTGATTCAAACAGGAGTGGAATTTGTGTGCTGTCTATCTTCTCTAGTTGAACATATTCAACATTTATCATTTCTAAGAGCTGAATATCATGTTTCATATGTTTTAATACAAAATATGTTTTTCAGCTCTTGAGGTCCATGTGTGGATAGATTACACAGATGAGTCATTAACCGGTTGTGTCGTATCAGTAGCAAAACAAACAGCACCGTGGATGGTATGAAATGACAGTTGTTCCATGTTTTTGTCACCAGCCCCAAAGAAAGACCCCCTCCTTAAAGAATCTATTACTGGTGTGTTGCAGCAAGCTAGAATTACATTCACGCCAACTTCTTGATAGTCTTTTAAAACCATTTTAAAGGTGCTCACTCCCGCTGTGTCTATTATGGAGATGCAGGAGCAATCTAAGATGATAGTGTGAAAATCAATGTTTTGTGAAATCAAGCTTACACTTACATCGCCATTCGTTTCGTCTACTCTATCTGTCTTCTTTGCAGCCTTTTCTCTAGCTTTTTTCTCCAGTTTTCTTCTGCGGGCTATTTCATGGAATGGCTCAAGATCAGTTGCTTTATATAAAGATTTTAAAAAGAAGTCTTTGTTGGCGTAGAAAAGAGGCGCTTGAAAACGAAAGATCTTCACCTTTGGAACAGGTGAAAGATTATCATACTCTTCCATGTCCTCAAAGTCGTTGGTTTGTTCAATTTGTCCCAGTAACGAAACCTTAGGATTCTGAGTCTGGCCCACCACACAGATCATAGAGAAGACCACACCAATCAGCAGTCCAATCTCTACGCTAATTAAGGCAGTTGAGCTCATGCTCACCAACCAGACAATTGCCTCAATCTTGCTTTCACGCCATTGCTTAGGGACGTCTAGAAATTTGCGCAGGGCGCCCCGCAGACTGACGATGATGATGCAGGCGAGGACACATTTCTGCAGGGCATAGAAAAATGGTGCAAAGAAAAGAAGGACCAGGAGAACCACTAAGGCACTCACAACACTGGAGACCTGAGTCTGACAACCTGTTGAGTCTTTCACCATTGTTTTTGCAAGGGCGGCACTTGTAGTGAAAGAATGGAAAAATGAAGGAATTATATTGCAGAAACCAATTGCTATCATTTCTTGGTTGGGCCTAACTGTGTAACCATTCTTTTTAGCAAACATCTCAGACAGAGAAACGGTAAAAGCAAAACTGATGACAGCTAAAGGAATGGCGTCATATGCTACACGGGGCATCAGTTCAACACTGGGCACCTTTGGGGGAATGAAACCAGTTGGAATGGCACCTGAGATACTGGAGCTAAACTGTCCGTTTAGGTCAGCGAAGTGGGAAGCTACTGTGGCAGCTGCCACTACGACCAGTTCTGTGGGCAGTGGGATCTTCAAACGGTTCTTATAGCGATCCTGGATCTCTTTTCCTGCAACCAGCACTATGATGCAAATGGCGCTGGTTATTAAGTCACAGAAGTTGGTTTTGTGGATGTTCTTGAAGATGTTGATCCAAGTGATCACCACTGTGCCGTAGCCTTGGTGTCGAGGGATCTTAAGTCCAAGCAGGTACTTTGCTTGGACAGTGAGGATAGTGCAAGATGCCCCAGTGGCAAAGCCATCAAGCATAGGAGCAGACAGATAGACAGAGACAAACCCCAGCCTGAGAATGGCCATCAGCACCTGAGGAGAAAATACAATACACTTTTCAATAAAGGACATGACATTTCTTTTCATACTATGTATTTATTTATTTATAAATATAAATAGAATCGGAAAATGGCATTCACTGTGTTTCAAATGGGATAAATCTTTCTGCAAAGGGCACTTAGATTTAAGTGCAATCATGACCCCCAAACTGAAGGGTTGTTCCTAACCAAAGTGGTCAAAATGGGCCACTTCAGAAGACACTTTGAAATGAGTTCCCATGATTCTTTGCGCAAGTTTAATTGTGTGACAGCAGCGCAGGAGTGAAGTACAAGTGCATTTCAAGATGGTCACCCTTCATTCCTTTGAATTTCTCACTCACATTTATTTAAAAAAAAATTTCATTTTTTACTATAGTTTGATGGTTACAGTAGTTACATCTTTGCATGGTGATTTGTAGATATGATTTAAGAAAATGTATGTACGTACCTGGTAGACTCCAGCAAGAAATGTTAAAGCTGCGGCAATGCTAATGGCGTAGCATTCCTTTCCACATTCCATATTCAGTGCCGTGATCTTGAAGTTGACCAGAGTAGTGTTAGCTTTCACAGTGTCATTTAACCCTAATACATTTTTCATACTGTCTTCATTCAAATCAAAGCCTGCAAGGTAGACCTCTCGGTCCACAACCTGCCCAACCATCAAACTCATGAGGCTGAAAATGCCCACAGAAACATGTCTTGAGGTTCCCATGAAAAAGTAAATGATGTTTGAAAAAAATGATGTGTATAAGCCATAGATGGGATCCAAGCCAGCCAGCAGGCAGTACGCAATGGCTTGAGGGATCAATATGATGCCAATTATGATCCCAGACATCAGATCTCCCCATATATATTCCTTCACCTTGTACTTCGGAAGCCATTTCACTACTGGGAAGAAGCCTGTTAGAGTCCTCTTCAGTTTCGAACCTGAGCAGGAGAGGTTTCGCTGCAACTTAGTCTTGATAATCTCACGAATCCGTTTCCTCTCTTGTACTCTACGCTTCAGTGGAGCCACAGTCATGGAGTTTAGGTCCTCCATGGCTTCCAGTGATGAAGGACCCATGCACTGATGAGGCTTTTAAGACAGCTCCTGAAAAAGGGACAAAGACCTTTGATCAGTGCGTGATCTCTTTTAAAAATCAAACTGGATGTCTGTTAAATAGGGGTAACTGATTAATCGTTGTGCTTGGAGCAAGTGTGAATGGAAAACGGTTTCTGCGTTTTCTGTTTTTAGCTGTTTCTGTGGGAAAGTCAATAATTAGACAAGCAAGTTAACGCGATTATCTAAGGTTATACACCAATCAGTGTTTGAGAGGATTTACTGCTAGGGACAGCATTTACCAATCATTAGAAACGATTCTCACATACTTCTCTTATCAAAGCCTCTAAAGCTAAAGGCTAGAGCGAAACCAGGAAACAAAAGCTTGTTCTTACATCTCACCTACATCTCATGCATTATTATTAGGACTTTGTATGCACAAAGAATTATTCTAATACAGCTATTTTATGATGTCAGTGATGTTAAAGTCACTGACCTTTTATAATCATTAATAAAACTCCACAAACTGCATACAAATCTGTGCACTGTTCAAAGCAATTCCTGAGTAAAAATGTCCAGTTACTAATTAGTTCACAGAAAAATCTCACCAACCATTTCTTTTTGACTTTTTGTTCCATTAAATCCTTTTTATGTCATTGTGTCATGCATCTGTGGTAGATTTGGATGTTCCAGACATTGGTCTCTAATCAAAGCAAGTATGCATACTATTTATCTCCTAATTACCTTTTATTGGAGTGTCATAAAATCAGCACTCAGATATAAGATCTTTTTCCCATGATGTCGCCCCATAAAGTATATTTGAACTGGCATAAACATCAGTAAACTATTTGGTTTTCCTCTATAGTTGTTCTTCTGCCAAAGTAGAAATAACAGGCAACGATATAAATGAGCAACTTCTAAGTACAACACTCACCGGAATAAGTGGCTTCTTAAAGGGACAAGCTAAAATGAACAAAACTTTATTCACTAACCTCTCTATACCCCGCCTCCTACCGGCTAAACGAAAAGCAGTGTTGTTCAGGCTGTAAGAACAAAAGGCGGAAGCGTTGTGTCCCTCCTGGGTTAAACATATGCTAGTTTGTAATGCTCTGCATTGAGCAATATCTGGGCATCATGACAATAAGGTGTAAAGAGTCAATCTATTAAAAGACATTTGCTTTGTCATGCAATTGTGCTGTAATTTAGTGGAATTGATAGCATCAGTACTGCAGTAGATAGCATAATGCAAGACATGTTTTAAGATTTATGCATTGAAATACATAATTTAATTGTAAAGTGTCTGAATGCTTTCTATTAATTAATTGTCTTAGCTAATTTTCATTCAAATTTACACCAAAAAGCAATAGCAGTGCAAAGGCATAACTAGTCAATCTTTTACTGTTTTTTTTTTCTCAAACTGAGCGAAAACATCTTACACATCAGATCGTTCCATGATTAATAAAGAAAACAGTAGAATCAGTTTCATCTGAACTAGTTAAATAAGTTATATAGTGAACTACTTTTAGAATCATCTCTCTTTTTTTGTTGATTGCAATGGAGAGATGTTCAATAGCATGTATAGTACAATTGCATGTATAGTAAAATTTCACACTGACTTTCATGCTACTTACAGGATTTATGCCATTTATACTGTAGAAGAATTGTGTGAAGTATGATTTACACACATTTCTTTAAAGACATTTTTTAATTATACAGTAGCTCTTACATGATACGTGCCCACATAGATCAAATGATAGGTTTTTATAATTGAAACTAGACAATGGTGGTATTATAAATTTGTATTATACTATTTATAGTTTAACTCACAGTTAATATTTGTTATATTTAGCAATGCAGGTTTGTATTTATTTATTTTGGGTATTATATAGTATATTTTGTCCCTTACTGTTGTTTCTCTCTCTTCATTTGCATTATTACTATTGTGTCAATAAAAAAACAAAGGGCCAGTTCAGGCTATCTCTCAGTTTATTCTGTGAACTGTGAGCCTCTGTCATAATGACTGTGTGGTTAAGAATAATGTCCTTTCTGTCCTTTCTTCTTAATTGTTGACATACAGTACAGTTGTTGTTATCAAGTCTGGCAGGTTGTATAGAGATCTCGGTCCACTTTATATGAACTCAGTTATGAGTCATACTTTATGAGTAGTGAATGACAGGCAAACCTTCATATGTGGTCCTTGGCAAACTGAGGTCTTATGTAAAATATGTCTTAATTGTAGTAGGGCAGTATGAGTTCAGATAATACTTTATGTACAAATGAATTGTTTACCAGTTATAATTTCTAAATTGTCTAAAATCCTAAAATTATGTCATGAGATAAATTACATGACATGAATGTGTCAAAAGGCATGTTGGTTTATCTTCATTTCATATTAAATATTCTTGTGATATCACTAATATATAAAAGCTTTGTATAAGAGGAAGCCCACCACCATGTAAAGACTGAGGAAGAATATTTTGGGAAACAAGGACTCACCCTTATCATGGGAGCGGATGAACAGAATTGAGAATAAATTTGCCATGCCTTCACGGCTGAATTTCCCGGTGTGCATTAGCTTGGCTGTCTGAATAGAGCAAAGGATTGTGGGTAAAGATGTTGGTACGCTTTCTTAAGCCTCAGCAACCAATCATAGACAGATGGAGATAGAGGAAGAGAAAGAAGGGAGGGCTCTGGGCTGATCACCATAGAAACAGTGCCACCCACAGTCTCTACTTAGTATTACTGAATTTATATGTGGCTGAAACCATCACTATGAGCCACATGGGGAAACATATATATATATATATATATACACACACACATAACTGCATTTGAATTTGATTTTATGTTTAACCTAGATAGCATAAATCTTCTGATTATCTATATAGACATGTCTGTTTATTCAGGAATCTAGTGTATACCCTAAAGTACACACACACACACGTTTGTTTTTGTGAAAAGTGGGGACATCCCATAGGCGTAATGGTTTTTATAATGTAGAAACTGTATATTCTATGGCCCTTCACCAACCCTACCCCTAACCCTAACCCTCACAGGAAACTTTGTGCATTTTTACTTTCCCCAAAAAAAACTAATTCTGTATGATTTATAAGCGTTTTGAAAAATGGGGACATGGGTTATGTCCTCATAAGTCACCCTCTCCTTGTAATACCTGTGTCATACCCATGTCATTATACAGAGTTGTGTCCTGATACCTCACAAAAACAAGAGCACACACACACACACACACACAAACACACACACACATATATATATATATATATATATATATATATATATATATATATATATATATATATATTATATATGTTTAGTGTGTTGTTGTTTGTATTGTTGAAATGCTTTCTTTTAATTAGCCCAAAAAATAAAATAAAAAAAATGATTTTTTTTCTCCATAAAGGTGTAAGACTGTTTGTGCCTGTGGCTTTGTGTTGCTGTCAAAACATTGGTCTGTTTTCTTGAGCATCCAATCTGCCTGGCAACAGCTCAGCCAGTGGTGTGAGACTGGGGCGTGGCTACCTGTTTGTCTGACCAAGGGAAGATGGGTGGAGTGCTTGAGGAAACCTGTTTGAAAATGGTCACTTTTAGCAGTGATGATGATGCAGCAAATGACATGTATTTGTGAAGTTTTATTTCAGTGTAGCCCAACATTTGTTATTCCAATGAGGTGTGCGTGTGAAAATAATTTACTCATCAGTTCTCCAACAGAAAACTAACAGGTTTACAGAAACCTTTAAATAAGCTCAGATTCTTCATTGGAACATCTGGCTGATTAGGACATCTTATGCGACTGCATGATTACGTGAGGCAGCGTACTAGATTTCATACATGTTTCCGTCAAAGGATATTCAGTGTTTGATTAGCTGCTTTGTTCTTTTTTATTGATATAAGTCTCATCACATCACAACATTGTTTCTCCACAGCAAACTAAGCATGAGCCCAAGTTAATCTTTTCAGGTCAATATGTTAATATATTTGCTGACATTCTGTCACTTTGTTAATGTTCGTGAGTGGTTGGGTATTACGGTATCACGGCTACTCATTGCTTTTATCACAATCTTCTAAAAACGTATGTGTCGCCACTTAAGTGAACTTCCATGACTTCAGTTATGCTTTCCTAAGATAGTTTTTAGAAAATGCTGTTTTATTTTCGTTAATCAAAATGTAATTAAATATACATTGAAAAAGTATCAAATTCTTTATAACTATCTTTATTATATAATAATGTATATTATTAGGCTAAGCAATGGGATAAAGTCCTTGATGTCATTTGACTGCTTTGTGTGACAAACAGACCATAAATTAGGCATTCAGTTTTTAAATAACATATTTAAATAATGTTTGTTAATTTCTTATATATTTTACAGTAACTTTCAATGAAGCTGCTTCATGATGATGCAGGGGATAAATAATGTTAACATTTTGATTTTATTTAAATCTTATTTTTTAATTGTAAGTATTATTTAGAAGTACAAGTTCAGAAAACTGTGCCAGACTTCCAGTCTAGAGTCTAGAATTTTCTACATCTTGTTTACTTACATTGTCAGGCTTTAAAAGCCCCTTATGTCATTTAACCCTGACTTTCTCCAGCAGAGACTTGGCTCAGGACAGACAATCTGTTCTTTCTCTAAGACACCAGCTGGCATGAGAATACTTATCAGCAGTCGCAACAAGAACAGTTTTCAAAAAGTATTAACCTATTGTTAAATTGGCAAGACCTCAGATGACCCAACGTAATATTGAACTGGATAAGTGCATACTTTACTTACTAAGGCCACCTTTTTTTCTTTGCATGTTTTAAGGTTGTTAAGATGCTTATGTGAATTAACGGTGCGTTACTGCTCGATTAACATTGAAAACATTATGCCTTTTATCTATTGAAAGACCATGTTGTTTAATTTATATGAAATCGCTGTGAAAATCTTCAAGTTTGATTATTTTATAATTGGGCACTTTTAGAAAAGGAAAATGGAAATGTTCTTCAAGAAGACACATCTGACTCTTGATTGGTATGATTTTATTTACACTTAATTCTAATAAATGTAATTAATCAATGTCGTTTTAGTTTTAAACATGTAAAACATCTACATAATAGCTTTGGAAAGCATCCCTTATGAAACAAAAATATATTGCAGTATATTGGAAAATATCATGTAATATATTAGGCATATATTCTTATATATGTTTATTTTTTCCAATATATTGCAATATATTGAAAGCAGCAATCATTTGTATATTTTGCAATATATTATATAACATATGTATCATCAATATATTATTAAATGTATTCAAAAATATTAAATATTAGAAAATAAAAAGGGGAAATAATATATTACAATATATCATAATATATTTTAAGAAATGTATTGGTAAATATATTTTCCTTTCGTAATTGATGCTAAGACAAATTATCTTTTTCTGTTAAAAATATAATATATATATAGGTGTGTAATGGATTACAATCAACCAAACACTCAGACAACTGTTAGTATGAAAATAATTACACAACTATCAACACTTTGTTGACCAGTTAACAAGCAATGCTTAATTTTGTTCAGTCTGTGGTGTAAAAAGGTTGAATTAGGAATTAAAGAAAAAACACTTGATCAGGTCAAAATGTCTGAATACTTTTTGGTCCCATTTTTTTTTTAAATCAATTTTACTGGTAGACTGCATGAAGAACTTTTTGGTATTATATGTCACAATTACTTTTTTTTTTTTGCTATACTAAATACATAAATAAAGTATAGTGCCCTCCACCACTGGTAAAAAAAAATATCAAAAATTATATCTGGTGTGTGAATAATGTTTGGTTTGACTGTGGAATAATCTCAGCCGTGGGCTTCTATAATCATACCACATTTCACCCCACGAGCAACGTCCTTGTACGGAGTATAATATCTCCCTTTCAGTTTGTACACAAATGGGACATTCATTTGTGTATCTATTCAAATGTATTTAAAATTTCAAATAATCTTCAGAAAAATCCTTAATGACACTTCTGGTCAGTGATAATGATGATGTCAATGATATGCAAAACAATGCACAACCACCCACCCCTGTAAATTCCATAAAAATGTCCAAAAGTAAATTTTGTTTAAAAATATTTATTGTCACAACACTTGACACCGTTCAAGGTTCCCTTGAGATAAGAAGTTCAATGATCTGCACATATGCATCTCTAAAGCACTGAAATGGAATGACCCTGGATGCCACTTCTTATGCCAGCATGCTCTTCGTTTCCTCTAACAGTTTAACAAGCCCCTGTGAAATGTGAAAAATCAGATTAGACAGACAAATCAAATTCAAACTCCAGCTTTATGTGCACGATTGACTACTTTTGTTTTATTGCAGCTAAATTGAAAGACTGACTTCTGTCAGTGGACTTACCAGACTGCAGGACTGGCTGGAACTGGCCAGCCATGCAGATCTCATCTTGTTTCTGGCGGACGAGGCGCTGGATTGCAGGAGGCAGGCCACGGGGGTTACGTGAGAAGACCAAGGCATAGCCATCCTCGCATGTGCCATCATCCTTCAGAGTGCGGCAAGCGTAGGTGATAGCATAGTTGTCGTAGTCTGTGTCAATGACCCAGTAGTTGTCACCTTTATGAAGAATAAACATAAATCAGATGATTCATGTGACAGTAATGGGCACAGATGTGATAATGGGAAAATAAGTGTCTTCTGACCTCCACTGGACAGATAGCTAGCCAAGCCCTGATAGTTCATGAACATCTTGCCAGGAGTGCTTGGGTCAGGAACACTGTACTGGGCAGCCATGTCAGCACACACAACCCAGAATCTGTAAAGAGTTAGCAGGATTAGCATTAGCATGTGACATCAGTACTAGATTATTTCTCAATTAATCAAGAGCCTGTATAAAGCAGGATTAGCATTAGCATAGGACGTCATTGCTGAAATATATATTTTAAATTTATTGCCCGCTAAGCACAGAATTCATAAGGAGCAGGATTAGCATTAGCATACAATGTCCTCACTATCGTATATTTTTCGTATATATCGTCTGAATCAACCCAGATTCCTTAAGCAGTAGGCCAAGATTAGCATTAGCATGTGATGTCATTGTTTTCAAACTTGCTTTATCTTCTCAGAGCTATCAAAATGTCCTTTTTTTAATGTTTGAAGAACATATTTCTTGGTTATGTGTATGTAAAAGACAACATTAAATTCCATTTTATTATTTTGAAGACATTATCCGAATATCACTAACACAAAGTATAACTAATGTTTATGTGCCAACCTTTTGAGAACATTACTAAAGACCAGATAACTTTGAAGGAACATTCCATTAATGTTACTGAAAAAAATATTTATTCATAATTTCGAGAGAACTAAAATTAATCTAAATCTCAAAAATTCAGAAAAAATGTTCTGAATTAGCAGAAATAGCATTAGCATGTAATGTTATCGCAATCTTATTTAATGTTATTCGATCTTATTTAAGTTTATTAAGGTTCCTGAATCAAATGTCATTGAATGCTTCATTTTTACACTCATTCTTTCAGACTCATCACTAACCCGAAAAGAGTAACGCGGCCCTTGGAAGAGGCAGTCATGGTGCCGTCATCATCAATGGTGTATTCGGCAGAGATGTTGTCCTGGAGGAAGAGTCCCTCTGGATCTTTCTTCTGCTGAGCGTACCATTTGCCTGCATACTACAAGATACAACACACCAGGATAGGTCAGCCTGTCTGTTTTATATTAAGATTGCAAATGTGCTAACTTTTATTCTCTCTCAAATCATTAATCTGCACACTACATACTCTCTTGGGGTCAAAGTCGTCCTTGACTGTAAAGCTGTCCACAACGCAGGAGGAAGACCAGCAGCGCTCAATGTAGGACAGGAAAACCACAAGCAGGGCAAACTTGTAATATTCCATTCTGAGCAACTGAGAAGGAAACCAAAGGTGCTAATCAGATCATTTTTTCATTGCAGTATAAACTGCATTTTAGTTAACTTCGTAGCCCTAAGGGCCTACAGAAAACACTAAATCTTACCTGTTTGTTTTGTTTTTGTTTGGAGTGAACAAAAGGAAGGCTTCAGGGGTGTAGGATCTCTCTTTGTGGTTCTCCACAAGGCTTTGTTGTCTACACTGAGCAAAGGCGCTTTTATACCAACTCTACAGACAGGCTTATTGATTATTTTCACTTCTTGTGACTAAATAAGGTTCTTAAATCTATGGTTAATCCGGTTGAAGAAATCCTCACTGTAATCTGGCTTCTCGGTTGAACCCTCCCATGCTCGCCAAAATACAATTAAAGCTTTATGCAACTATAATGAGTGTAGTGAGACTTTAACCATGAATCAAAAGCATCTGGGAATTGTTTTGGGAAAACAAAATTGAAATTTGGAAACTAATTTGAATTATTTTTGCATATCTGAGTTAAAATCTAGATCTTTTATGTCCTCTATGTTAATTAATGCTTATTATGTTACAATACTAACTACTATAAGAGATACCTATAGATGTCAGATCTAGAGGATTCATTTAGATATAATTTAGTGATTTAAATGTAACACCACTCCAGTAAACTCTACAGATGTTTTTCCAAAGCTGAACAAGCTTTAGCTAATGCAAGATGTACTAATTGTTTGAAAATTTGAAAACAACAAAACAAGACAAGATGTTGTGTTAGGATGATTGTGATTTTTGATTTCAGTGAGGAGGGTGCATGTTCCAGTGTTATTTTGATGACAATAGGCTTTTAGAGGCTTTGTGTTGTTTTGATGAGATGGACATGATTTTGGAAGCAGCTTTATTCATTATGAGTATCTATTATGAAATAATGTACCTGACTCTTTCTAGTAGTTTTTTGTGTTGTGATCACATCATTTGCACATTCATAAGGTTTTAAGAGGAGCCTTGTTTGTAATACCAGTATTTGTGCGCTATGTAAAGCAGGAATAGTAATTATGCAATGAAAATCTAGATAATAAAATATTTCTTTACCCTGTGACATCATTGCATAAAAACAATGTACAAAATTGCATGATCTATTTCAAATGTATTAATTATGGTGTTGTACAGCCTCCTGGTCTACCTCATTATTCAACTCCATATTTCAAATAAATATTTTATTATTAATAATAATAATTATCTATGATATTAATCAGGATTTTTAACATTTATTTATGCATTCATTTAATAAGTTATATATATATGCAAATCAGTCAGTATCAGATATGCCAGTTTTTTAGTAGCTCTTTTAGGTTTAGGTAATTAATCTGAGTTGAATAACCATTATATCGCAGTTTTGTTTGGAGATTTAATTCAGGAATCACTGTTAACTGTCTAGTTCTGTTTTTTAGATACTCAGCCAGACATATGATCTTAAAGATTACATTTATTGTCCGACACGATTGTATCTACTTTGAGCTGACTTGTTCTGGATTGTCCCCATAAGACTTTTCTGAGCTGTTCTTGGGAGTGGTTTCCATGAATATTTCCGTAACATAAGTGGCCAACATTTGCTGAATTAGCAGTATTAGGATTGGTTGGCCACGGGTAATGTCACGTTACAGTACTGAGATCTCCTGGCTCAATGCTATTGCGACCTCAAAGAACTTTGCTCTCAGGTGGGGTGATTCAGCAACATATGTATCCATACAGTTGCCAGTTCCAAGTTCCATTACACAATGCATGATTAGTTCCTGTCTTGAGTAACAATAATAGTGTTGCCATAGTTCCAGTCCTATTCCATTTATTTAAGATGTGTCTGAAGATGAGATATGGCTAACCTGGCTGGCCTCTCTTGGCACTCCAGGCAGCGTTTAGTAGTATATATTTGTGGGTGTACTCCACAGAGATTAGTACACTTCTTTTTTAAGACCTTCGATTCTTTTTTTAAGCCACAGCTTCTCAAGCTCTCAGTTATATATACCATGTAAACAGATGACAAAGAAAACCCAATATTTTTTATAGTCTATCCCAGGTTGTTATTCTTATGCAGTGGAGTGCATTTACTTTTAAATGGGTTTAAGAACTGCAAAAAAGTTGAATGAATGAATGACAATTCTGCGATAATTTAATCACATTCATGTTGTCCCAAAACTGTATGATTTTCTTTATTCTGTGGGACAAAAAAGAAGATATTTTGAGAAATGTCTCATTGGGCTTTTTTGGGCTATACAGTTGAGATAATTGGGCTCCAATAAATGTTGTTGGGATAAAAAAAAAAAAAAAAGTTATTCTTCCAAATATCATGTTTTGTGTCCTGCAGAAAAAATAAAATCATTCAGGTTTGAATCAAGATGAGGCTAAGTAAATAATGAAAACATTTTATTTTGTTAGGTTGTGTATCCTTTGTACTATAATGTATTAGAATGTGTTTGCACTATTCAGCTTTAACAGTTGCTTCTAACTATAACTTCGTTAAACGTTTTGTCAAAAAACATTGTCATATTAATTTAATAGCAAACACCACACTTTTCATTAAAATTATTCACATACATTTATTTCTCGGTGGATATTTTCACACCTTGCTGTTTCCTTAAGCTTCAGCACCAGCAGAAATGCACCTATGGGGCTCTTGTTTTGTTTGTCGTTCACGTGGACTTCACCACATAAACCCTGATCCTAATCCCTCACATGCCCCAAGGTTTGTTCTTGGCCAACCTATGAAACTATTCAAACAAAGGCATTCCTTAGTATGAGTTCATACACCAGTGCTGACCATGCACATGTTCCCATTGACTGATGCAGTAGATTGAGCTTGTTTTCTGGAATCACATCAATTGTTATATGCTCAGTTCAAAGAATGTGTATTTAACCCTATAAAACATATGTTTTTGATGCATGGATTTGTAAGACCTTTAAATGATCAGCTTGGCCAAAACTTTGCTGAAATATATGTTCTATTCTTTTTTATTTATTATAATTTTTTTGTGTGTGTGTGTGTAAGATGTGTAAGATTTCTAAATGCCTGCCCGGATAGTGTTCTTGAACAAAGCTCCCCAACACAGTCAATTTTGCAAATTAACCCCCCTACCCCAATGGTTTTCAACTATTAGAGACCCAGCAACCCTTTCCATCAGTCAGTCCAAGGACTGCAGTATAAAATAGTCAAGATCAATTGAGTTCAGTCAAACTGTGCAGATTGCAAGATTATTTGCAAGTGAGATCAATAAGTTCACACAAGTTCAGACAAATGAGTGAAACTGTGGTCTGCTGCACCCTTGTGGTTTTTGTAGGCAGTGACAAAAGCATTTAGACTATTCCAAAAAAACATTTGAATTATCATATAAAACCTTGAGGTCTTTTATTTTACAGTTTGAAAATTAATTTGTTTTCATTTTCATTTGGTTAATGTGTAGCATCTTACTGATCAGCACACTCTTATGTAAAAAGGTACAAAAGTTGTCACTGCAGCGGAACCTTTACCCCTAGCTATGAATCGTGACTAATACAAAATAAAAGTTTATGTTTACATACTATGTGTGTGTGTATATATATATATATATATATATATATATATATATATATATATATATAAAAATACACACACACATGTACACAGTTAAAAAAATAGTTGTGTGTATTTACTTAATAAAGTACACATGCACACATATAGTATGTAAACAAACTTTTGTTTTGAATGCAGTTAATCATGATTAATCTAAACAATTACTCATTCCTATCACTAGGTGGCACAGTAACAAAAGAACTGTAGCAACAAAACAAATTCAACAAAACAAAAAAATCACTAGGGCTGGTTTTGATTCTGATTATTGCTTTTTCGTGGATCAAGAAGTCACCCACAAAATGTTTTTTTTTTTTTCACGAATAGAAAATAATAAAAATGTCTTACATATTATCATGTAAATCTTTAAACAAACGTAAACTCATTATTGAAATTTGTGCATAGGAATCAGTTATTCTTATCAATACAATGGTTGGTGATATCCTGTTTGGTTAAGGATGTGCTAATATAGAGGCTGAGGTTCCCAGTTGATTCCCATTCCATCTGAACCCCAACTCCAGAGACACAATTGGCAACTCACTGATAACTGCATACATTTGACAATTAATAATGTACAGCTTCTAAACAGCAGCGTTTACCAAAACAATCGAGATAGATCAACACTCACAGATGCACACAGGACTTTCCCTCAGCAGCAAAAGCTCTGATTGTTTTGTGCACGTACGGAGCTATTAATATGCCGATTATCCTCATGACCTTTTGCTTAAGATGGATACGAGGCCTTTATATAGAAATAAACTTTACCTAAACAAAAGGATTATAGGCATTTTATGATAAGACTCTTTATCATTATTCCATGTAGGCACATATATTCCTCAGTCATTTTTATTAGGAGTAGTTAGAATGCACCAAATGTACCTGAAATCCAGCATCAAACAGAGTCTCTTTCAGATAAAAACTTGAGTTCATGCAGAAATCTGACTGATTAATCATTAACACAACTGATAAATAATGTTTAGTTTTGCTATGTAACTTCATTTTATTTTGTTATTTTATATGTACATATAACATTTGATAAATAATGTGTTGCTCAGGAGCAGAACCAAGGTTTCCAGCCAAGCAGCATAACTTTTTTTTTATTGTAGCATTTTATTTATTTTTTCATAATTCTTCTGTTAGTTTTTTATGCCACTATAATGTACTCTGTTTGTACTGTTTGTAACATGTTACTGCTATACAAAATGGAAGTAATGTACTTTTAATATAATTGTAATAAAATTCAGAGTTGTTGACTCTTTTTAAGAATAGTTACAGATGCTTATTTTATTTTTGCATTTTATATCATTTTATTTTTTGCATTTTCTGTTTTATTTTATTATATTAGTTTAGTTTTGCTTTTCTTTTTTTAATTTAAAGCAGTCCAGGCATTCACTGTTAATATCTCTGGTCATTCTTGACTGATATTCACATATACCGCATATTAGCTCTTTTCCATTTTTTTAGGAAAGCCCTTTCACTGCTCTCGTGGTTGCAGTCACATTGAGTAAGAAGACAACTGGTGCTGAGATAATCAGCTAGTGGCCTGGTTAAATAGGGCTTAGTAATGAGGAGTGTGTTTTTAATAAGAACTTAAAGAGCTTGTAGCGCAAAGGCCAGGCTTCTGGGAGAGGAGACATAGAGGAACACAGCTAATGGTTGTGCATTAGCATTCACATACTTTATGATCGTATAGCTTTTCCTATAAAACTGTCATTAAGAGCATGTCTTCTCTTTCCCAGGACGCCAAGAGCATTCAGAGGAGGACATCGTTCGGTTTCAGCTCCGGGCTCAGGCTTTGATACAGGTCACCTGATCAGTTTCACTAGAGCAGATCCTGATTCACCTTCAACAATATTAGGAAAACACCTTGCTGATGACAGTTAGATTGGACACGGGTTGCCCCTGCTGTGGCAGGCGTCTCATCTCAAGATTCCTCGTTTTCTCAACTATTTGAGGAATCATATGCTGTAAATATTCCGTTTTTATCCTGAAACCTAATTTGAACTCTCATTCCTTGGCCATCACCTGCCAGTACTGGGACAGAGGCAGAAGATCCCAAGATGAGTGTCAAAAAGGAAGACGTGGAGAAGTTCCTGGATGGAAATCCAGATTTTGCCAGGAGCTATTTTGACAAAAAGCTCAAACCTGGTGCCGTGGCCTCGATCATGCGAATACCGGAGTCTAAAGTGGATATGGACAGTTTTAAGGACATATGCTCGGTAGAAGAGGGAGCAGTATTCTACGATCTCATTACAGACATGCAGGAGAACATCAATATGGAGAAGGTGATTTTTAAGATTCTGAAGAGGGTCAGCGCTCTGATCCATGCCGATCGATGTAGCCTGTTCATGTATCGACAGAGAAACGGCATCGCTGAGCTGGCTACACGTCTCTTCAATGTTAATGAAAATTCTGTGCTCGACGACTGCGTGGTGCCTCCAGACTCTGAGATCGTCTTCCCGCTGGACATTGGTATAGTAGGATATGTGGCTCAAACCAAAAAACCCATCAATGTGAAGGATGTTACACAGGTACACATTGCTTTTAAAACATATTTTACACAGATCATTAGAGAGTCACGCTATTATGCATTATTAGACTGCAGGTGAAGTCATATTCAAGGCTTGGCAAATCCTCTTTACATAATCCATTTATTTCAATATACCATGATCCATGTGCAACATGAAGGATTATTTCACCTGTGGCATTTACATAGTGACCAAATCTTCTCTCAGTAGTTGAATTACAGAAGATTATTTGTTTAATCACTTGTAAAATAGTTAGTTTACATGAACTAACAATAAAAAATGGTAACACTCAATTTTATGGTGCCCTTGTTACAAAAGTTGCATGTATGTATTATAATAAAAACAATTAATGATGCATAATTGCATGCAACTAATCCTAAACCAAACCCTCATCCTTGTCCTAACCATAAAGTAAATGCATGTAGTTATTTAATATTACTCAGTACTTAAATGTAGTATTACACTGTAACAAGGACTCCATAAAATAAAGTGTAACCAAAATAAGTGTAAAGCATTTATTACACTTATTACACTAATTCATTATTAAAATCAAAAGTTGTATCTGTTAATATTATTTAATGGACTTGCACTAACACTAACTTACAGTTCATAGTTTTTATTAACTAACAGATTAATAAATAAATTAACAAATGTATTTCTCATTGTGACTAAATGTTAGTTAATGCATAAATGATAGCTAAAGGACCCTTTTTGTTAAGTGTTACTAAAAAGTTATTTTTCATCTTTATTATATTCATATGTTATCTTTCCATTAGCAATAATAACAGTTAACAGTGAATTATAAATATGTCTTTAGAATTGATTTTAAAAGTTATTTTCTTATGTACCGCATGTATTTAATCTGTGATGAGATATTGTGCTTAACATCAAAAGAATACAATTTGTATCTAAATTAAGAAATAAACTAATAAATAATTTCTTTCAGCCTGACTCTACAACAAATATCAGTTGTTAGTAAGTGATAAAAAGACTAGTGTGTAGGGACAAGTGTATACTGTATGTGACAAAACTGACTTTGCTTTCACTGTAGGACAGTCACTTCAGCTCATTCGTTGATGAACTAACTGAATACACCACACGTAACATGTTGGCCACACCCATCATGAATGGAAAGGATGTTGTAGCTGTCATCATGGCAGTCAACAAGACTACTGGACCCCATTTCACAGACGAAGATGAGGATGTAAGTGTCTGTTTGCTGTTTCTGTCCACCACTATTATTAATACAGTCTACATTGGCCTCAAACCCAGTAAAATAGCTTTACAAGTTCAATTTAAAATAAGAAAACAATAAATAAACTGTAAAAGTAGTTCAAAACTTATTTGAGCACATTTTAATTGGCAATTATTTGAAGTGTGTTGGTTTTCAACACTAGTATTCACAATAAGAGTTAGATGTTTTTAGAAAATGTTAAAATGGAACAGTAAAGACATACTTGGCATTTAAAGAGACAATAAAGGTATGGCATCAAGTTATTTTCTTAAAACTTGTCTATTTTTTAAAGCTTTTCTTAAAGTATCTGAAAGTTGGCTCTCTGAACCTGAAGATTTTTCATCTGAGCTACCTTCATAACTGTGAAACACGAAAAGGACAGGTAAGTCTGCATAATAGGTGACAAAATTATAAAACTGAATAGAAAAAGGTCAATTTTAAATGCATTTGTCATATCTCATGCGTAGCTGCTGCTGTGGTCGGCTAACAAGGTGTTTGAAGAGCTCACAGACATTGAACGACAGTTTCACAAAGCTTTGTACACTGTACGAGCCTATCTCAACTGTGACAGGTACTCTGTGGGCCTACTGGACATGACCAAGGAAAAGGTACATCGATCACTATAATTGCCGGAAGGAACAGAGACGTCATACTTAATTTAGGGGCTGTAATGTCCCTCTCTAAGACTGACTCAGAGGTTTTGTTCTCTTGCAGGAGTTCTTTGATATTTGGCCAGTGTTGATGGGAGAGCAGCCACCTTATTCTGGCCCTGTAACTCCTGATGGAAGGGTAAGCACAGATCAAATTACCCCAAAATCAAAATTGCTTTAACATTTCTTATGTCATTGCAAATCCATTTGACTTTCTTGTGTCCCAGTTTGGAGCTTATATTCCAAACAGTGAAATCTGTGGTCACCATTCACGTTTGTTAAATATAACAGAGCAGCTTAATTTTTTTCTGAATGAAAGTTAGATTTGGAATGATAAATGTTGGTAGAATATTCTTTTTTATTTAATTTTTTTTTGGGAGAACTACACCTTTATCAATTTATCTAAATCTTTTACTTAGGAAATTATTTTCTACAAAGTAATTGATTATATTTTGCACGGAAAAGAGGACATCAAGGTCATACCGTAAGTTTTCCTATTTTTTTTTTCTAGTAACCAATGTATTATAGCCAATGTGTGCATTATAAAAGATAGCATTATAAAATCACAATTTTCTTTTACACAGATCTCCCCCTGCAGATCATTGGGCTTTGGTTAGTGGATTACCTACATATGTAGCAGAGAGTGGATTTGTAAGTGACTCCTTTTTTACTTTGGGAATGAAGTATGGTTGATTTTTGATATGTTATGTATGCATTTACTTATTCATTTATTGATTTCTGTTGTGTATTCAAGATTTGCAACATCATGAATGCAGCAGCTGATGAAATGTTCAAATTTCAGGTATTTTTTTTTTACTGGCTAAAACATGTTTAATGGTTGAGGTTCCCTTGACTTGTAGTAATAGCACTTTGGGTTTCTGTAGACTGAAGCTCTGGATGACAGTGGATGGACCATCAAGAATGTGCTGTCCCTGCCAATTGTCAACAAAAAAGAAGAAATTGTTGGCGTTGCAACTTTCTACAACAGGAAGGATGGCAAACCATTTGATGACCATGATGAACAACTCATGGAGGTACAACTGATAGATTGATTCCTAACATTAAAAAGAACGATCATTTACAGATAAATACAAAAACCAATCACTTGTTGACTTGGGGAATAATGGCTTGCTGTCTTGACAGGCTTTGACACAGTTTCTGGGCTGGTCGGTCCTCAACACAGACACATATGACAAAATGAACAAGCTGGAGAACAGGAAGGACATTGCCCAGGACATGGTGCTGTACCATGTCAAATGTCGAGATGATGAGATTCAAAACATCCTTGTAAGACTATATTTTTAAGTTGCACATTTTGTTTCGTTATTTTATTATATAACTATTTATTTTCATTTTCTTTGGTATTTCTATTCTAGAAAACAAGAGAATATTTTGACAGAGAGCCCAGAGACTGTGAGGAGGAAGAGCTTTTGGAGATTCTGGTACACCGAACTGCTTCTTAATTAAAGATGTTTGAAATCACAGCTTGATGCTAAACTTCTCAGAGAGATAAGATAAAAACAGTAATAGGAATCCATTAGTAGAAACATTACAGCATTGTCTATATAAATGAATGTCTAAGTTATGGTGTTTCAGCTATTGCTGCATTTTTCAAACGATTCATATTTTTTCTTCTGCAATGATTTGTTCTCAAAAAGTTGTGCGCTGGCTGACTTTTGTTTTATCATTTTTCATGCAGAAAAAAGAGCTGCCTGGCCCGAAAAAGTTTGAGATCTACGCGTTCCATTTTTCAGACTTCGACTGCACTGAACTGGATCTTGTAACGTGTGGGATCCAGATGTACTATGAAGTTGGAGTGGTTAAAAAGTTTCAGGTCCCTCAGGAGGTAATGCTTGTTTATAATGATGGAGGCACCTGATTTCTGTCATGAGCTATCATGAAATCCCATCAAATCGGCTGCTATCTTCTAATTAGGTTTTGGTGAGATTCATGTACTCGGTCAGCAAAGGCTACAGAAAAATCACCTACCACAACTGGCGCCATGGCTTCAATGTCGGCCAAACCATGTTCACTTTACTAACGGTATGACCTGCTCAGCTCTCCCTTCAATTATTATTATCATTATTTCATTTGGAAGCACTTCTATTTTATTTAAGCATTTTTTTATTTATATATTTTATTCCCTGAGAGTTCAAAGCATGATATTGGTGTTAGCATTATGCTGTACTGCTCAAGCTATAGATGTACTTGTTTAGGGTCCAAACTAAATGTTTATTCTTGATTTAAGTATAAAAGTAAAGTATAAAACAGAATTTCAAACAAAAGGATTGTTTCCCAAAAAGTTAGTTTGATCTAGTGTCAAACAAGCTGATTTTTGCATCTTTGTTGTTCATGAAACTTTTTATATACACATACTAAAAATGATAAAATCATAATGAGAATGATTTTCTTTTATTTCTTTTTTATGGAGTCAGACAGGCAAACTAAAGCGGTATTACACAGATTTGGAGGTTATGGCCATGATCACTGCCGGGTTCCTGCATGATATCGACCACAGAGGCACAAATAATCTCTACCAAGTGAAGTCAGTAAATACTTCTACTATTTCTACTAGTACTTGTACTATTATTGATTCTATTAATAATCATCATCACATTTTGTGATTAGGTCCCAAAATCCTCTGGCCAAGCTGCACGGATCCTCCATTCTAGAGAGGCATCACTTGGAATTTGGCAAGTTTTTGCTAGCCGACGAGGTATGAGGAAACTATCCAGAATGTAAGCCTTTACATTAATTAGATTTTTGATCCTAACATATTTTTTTTTCTTAGTCGTTAAACATCTTCCAAAACCTCAACAGAAGACAAACAGAGCATGTCTTCCACCTCATTGACATTGCCATCATTGCAACTGATCTTGCCTTGTACTTTAAGTGAGTTTCTATGATAAATCATATCGTAATGAAAATACATTATTTATTTGTCACTATGTTGTTTCAAACAGAAGAATCATTTAGCTGTTTTTTGTAAAGTGACAGTTTTAGAGTGACCATGGTTGTTCATTTAAAGTGTAAGCCTCAAATGAGACAAAAGATTTCAACTTCTTAATTCTACCTCTAAGAAAGAGAACGATGTTCCAGAAAATTGTCGATCTCTCTGAGACGTATGAAGAACAGAAGAAATGGGTGGACTTCATGTCTCTTGAAACAACAAGGAAAGAAATTGTAATGTAAGTGTGTCCATTTATAACGACGATGGCATTTTAACATAACACATCTCTTTAAAAAATGTTTTTATACTTTTAATAATTGACCAGGGCCATGATGATGACAGCGTGTGACCTCTCAGCTATTGCAAAACCATGGGAGGTTCAGAGCAAGGTAAGAGATGTCAAATGAAGAATGACTCTTTTGTTTCTCAGCGATGTACTAAGTGTCATTTCTCCCATCCTAGGTCGCCCTCTCTGTGGCTGCTGAATTCTGGGAGCAGGGTGATCTTGAGAGGACTGTTCTTGAGCAACAACCTATCGTAAGTGCCTGAATTTAATATTGCTGGTTGTGTTGCTAAGAAAGTGCCTATCTTGAAAAAGAGAATAATCTAAAAAGCTCCTGTGGTATCTGTCTTTTAATCTAGCCCATGATGGACAGGAACAAAGCTGCAGAGCTGCCAAAGCTTCAGTGTGGTTTTATCGACTTTGTCTGTACTTTTGTTTACAAGGTGAAACTTTATGAATCATCATTTTTGCTTCAAGAAATCAATGTTAAAAACAAAATGAGAATGTTTTGGCCATCAAGATTAATTAGCAACGGTTCCCTCTTTGTTTTCCACAGGAATTCTCTCGTTTTCACCCAGAGATCCAGCCAATGTATGATGGCATTCTGAACAACCGAAAGCATTGGAAAGAGAGGCAGGAGGAATATGAGGCAAAATTAAAGGCTATGGAGGAGGCAGCTATGGCCAGACAGGAAGCAGCTGCCAAAAATGGTTTGAATTGTAGTCTTTTGTTTACGCTTTTATTCATCTATATCCTTTGTTCACTGTATTTGTACTAAATTCAAAAGAACCCACAATCAGACCCTCGTGTATAGCTAATTTTCAGGTTCACATTTAACATATCGATATAAACTACTAATCAAAAGTTTGGGGTTGTTAAGTTTTTTTATGTTTTTGAAAGCTTCTAATGCACACCAAGGCTGCTTTGAATATTTAATCAAAAATACAGTAAAATTCTATTTTAAAATGTCATTTATTTCTGTGATAGAAAAAAAGAATTTCAGCAGCCATTACTTAATGTCACATGATCTTTCAGAATCCATTCTAATGTGCTGATTTGCTGTTCAAGAAACATTTTTATTTTATTTTATCATCAATGTCGAAAACAGCTTAGCTTAAAATATCTAGATTCTTTTATAAAGTTCAGATGAACAACATTTATTTGAAGTCAGATTTTATTGTAACATTATAAATTACTTTACTGTCACGTCGATCTATTTAATTTATTCTTCCAGCAGAATAAAAGTTTAAAAACCTATTGACCCCAGACATTTGAAAGGCAGTTCATTAATCTACAAGGAACTTGATTAGCCATCAAAAAGCCCAGATCTGAACTAGAATAGCCAATTATAAGAGAGCATCCACATCTTGTCAGCCATATATTGTATGATATTATGCATTTGTTAAATTCGGATTCTATTTGTTTGTTTCTGTGCGGTTTCTCTACAGTTGCAAATTCCAGCATCAACGGTGGATCAGGATCAGGGTCCAAGACCTGCTCCGTCTGCTAGAAGAAAAGACAGAGGCAGAGGGCAAGGCAGTCACACGGGGGAGATCAATCTCACTCTTAGGATCTGTAAGGATCTGACCGAGAGTGAGTGGGATAACGCTATCAATGCATTATATGCTATCACCAAGCCACAAGACCATTTGCTAACCATTGAATCTTGCCTACAATTAGTATTACTGTTCCACTGTGTTTCCTTTGGGTCAGTGTTTAAGCTATTTCATTGGATGGTAATCGGTTTCAGTTAATCACAATGCAGGCCTACATTTTCTACAGGAAAATTTTATTTTTTAATAATTAGTTTTTCCATCCAATCGTCCAGATCCAAGATATTTGCCTCATCTATAAATTACTTGTACTGGATATGTTTTAATGTATTTGCTCAGGTGATCAGCTTCTATTTAATATCAAGCAGGTCCATGATAAGGTCCATCAAGGAATCAATTAAATACTGTATGTATGTTGAAACTGCAAGATATGTTTTTCTCTTATTGTAACTGTAATAATGTATGATTTGTCGTCACCTTTTAGTGAATACCGAAAAAAACAAGCCATTATACGTACAGCTGTAAGTAACCGTTCAGGAGTGCATTTCCCAAAAGCAACTATGGTTGCATGTTCTGTCATTACTAATACAGTTCATTGGAATTAACAACCATAGTTAGCTAATGATGCTTTTGGGAAACGCACCCCAGGTTGCTAAATGTGAGAAGGCAGACTTTAGTGTGCCACAAAATATAGCTTCTGGTAAGCTAGATGGCAGAGTACAGTGTGGTCAGAGGGTAGAAAGATTGGGAATAAACTTATTGTTTTATAGTTTGTTATTTTTTTTCCTTCACTTAAGTTGACAGGTAATGCACAATTGTCCTTCATACTTATTTACATCAAGTGCTGTCATGGCTGTGTTTTACTGAGCAATGTCCCGTTACTCAGTATCTCCGCTGCTGGGACATGCGTTCAAAGAGAAAACTAATTCCAGTGGCCTTGATACCATTCATCAGTTCTCAGCTGACCTGTCACCTGACTTCCTTCTTAAGTCTCTCCTTCAATGGTTGTCAATGAAACGTCGTAAAACATCAGTTGTGATGTGAGTCTAATTATGTAAATATACTAAATTATTTTTCAATTTGATGACGATAGTGTTACGATAGTACGATAGTGTTAAAGTAAATACTACGAAGGTGTGTTTTAGTGCACTTAATGAATTTGACAAGCTTTTTATTATACAAAAGCTGCTGCTTCGGGTTCACATATCATAAAGGTGTAAGCAGTGAAGGATCAGGCATTAGCAAAGAAAATTTATGTTTAAATCAATGTGTCATATCTGACAGTGGGGGCCCAGACTTTTTGAGTTTGACACAAATTCATGTGATCTACTTGCAAAGAAAGATTCATCTTTTTTTGACATAAATTTGCTCATTATGATTCATCATTAAAGATGCTCTCAAACCATCAAAAACAAAAATACAGCATCAAATATGGGTCATTGCAATTAAATTGGTAAACATGTCAAGCATCACTTCTGTATGCTCGATACCATGACAATTAAAGCATATATTTTTTATGTACTTTGTGTGTTTCTTAGTATTTAGATGGACTATTTCAAATAAGTGAAGTTTCATATATTCCATTTCTCAAAGAAAAAATAATAATACATTTCAAAAAAATATTAAGAGCTGTTCATAAAGGCTGATAATATTGTTTCTCAAGCAGCAAATCTGCATTTTAGAATGTTTTCTGAAGGATAATGCAACACTGAAGATGAGTAATGATGCTGAAAATTCAGCTTTGTCATCAAAGTAATAAATTACGGTTTAAAATATATTAAAACGAACCCTAATATTTTACAGTATTACAGTTTTTACTGTATTTTTGATCAAAGAAATGCAGCCTTTTGTGAGCAAAAGAGACTTCTTTCAAAAAGTGTATTAAAGCAATAACAATATTAATTTGGGACTCAAAAGGATTGGATTCTCCTCACATATCTGCTCAATGAGTCACTCGATAAGAAAGCTTCTTATCCCATGAGAACTATCAGCAGTTTCCACCCTTCCCTTCCTAGATAACTAGGTCTGCAAAGGTTATCTGACCATCCCTACACATTCCATTTCCCAATAAATCCTCTGACAATATTCTTACAGGAGTTCTTCCAGTATTTTTGTCTCTGTAAAAGTCATATCAGTTTGGGGTTTTTAGATAAACTTTGAAAAAGGGTCATGTATAAACGAAGGAAAGCAGAGATGCGAAACAAAATTGATCTTGCTTATTTAAACAGTTAATGAAGTGTAGCACCACAGCTAAGTAGCTGCCACGCGTTTGTGCAAAATCAGCACTTGTGCTGTAATGGCTTGACCTAAATCCTGGGATTTATGCTAAACCATGGTAGGGTTATTCAACCAATCCTTCCACTATACCACGGCATTAGAGAAAAGACAAAACAGTCTACAACACATTCTCGGAGAATGATATTGGTTTGTCGCATGTGCAAAGAGCATATAAATATAATCCAATCAAATGAAAATTTTATTTTCTTGCTGAAAAGGTATGCAGACATACCCTTGATGCATATAATCTAATTTACCTGAATAATGGCAATGAGGCATAAGAAAACAAACAAGAACATTTTTACCTTCTGTCTTTATTGAAAATAAAAAAGGTTTATTGTGAGTCATTTCACTTGGTGCTGGAATGGATACATCACGGAGATTTACTTCAGAATGGTGTCAGAGTTTGCTGTGGAGATATAAAAATACAAAAAATAGTAGTGATATATTTTCACATTTTGAAATATTTGTGGTAAAGTAACACCCTGTATCACTACTAAATATGTGTACAATGAACCTTGAGAACTTTCTCTAGATTGTAAACTGTTCCCCAGAAATTCCCTTTCCAAAAATAACACTTCTTTGAAATTGTTTGAGTGAATATCTTCCTTGAATAACTTCAAACCCAAAGTTAAACTTCACATAGGAGAAATCTGCAACATCATGAGACGCTGTTAATATATCACAAAATAAAAAAGGAACTTATTTCTTTCGCCAGATGCCATTTCAACATTACTGTATCTACCGTCTATTGTTTAATATAAAATGTCCGTAGTTTGACACAAAGGACAGGTGGAACAGGGTTTTTGCAACATCATATGATACATTTTGTTATATTTTATTCGTGTTATATTGTAGAGTAATGTGTATAGACTGAGAAAGAGATAGACAGGGGTTACAGACCTTCAGAAAGCTGTTTGTAAATACGCTCCTGCTCTTCCCTGAGTTTCTTCTCTTCCTCCTCAATCCTCCTTTCTTCAGCAGCAATGGGCTTCAGATAATCTGGAGAGCAGATTGACACCATAGAAAGACAATTAACAGAGGCACAAAAGGCATGCCAATACAAAATATAACTGAATTAAATTTAGTTTTAAACCACAACGTAAAAAGTACATAAACGCTTACCATATCTCTGCTTCCCATAAATTAATCCAATTAGCAAGGCAGACCATCTTGCTGTCTGAAATCAGAGAAAACAGCAGGTTTGTTGACTGTGAGCTTGTCAAGACTTCACAAGCAACTCCCTTATTTTATTAATCTATTTCTTTACTGCATATGACTAAAAATTCATTCAGTAAAACATTCAGTATGTAGAAATACAGTTAGGTCAAAGTTTTGAACAGCATGCCAATCACATTCTTTTAATGGGTACTGGACGTGATATAATAATTCTTATAATTCACATTTAAACAAAATGTTTTCAAATATACAGCTTTTATGTAACTTACTGTAGTAAGTATACACTGTGTATCACCATTTTAATTTAGAGACTACAGGGACTAGTTATACTTTCATAAATTCACCCTACCACGGTACGATGTACGTTACAAGTTTAGTCAGTAATATTAATTCACACTTGACAGGTCATTCGCTGTTTTCTATGCACACATATCATGTAACGCTACACATAACGTACTGACCTTGCAGATCTGTGGACAGGCTAGCAGGCTAACACCATTAGCTCATACACCGGCTACGCTCGGCTAGGCTAAGCTAAAACATTAGCGCTAGCAAAGAGCTATTTGCTGAGGATAAATGAAGGTCGCTGATATAAACTAACACGTATAGAGCATGTTTCTGAATATGAAACATAGTTTGAGAGGCATATTCCTAATAGAAGCTGTACCTTGATGAGCGGGGAGACTTGAACGGGAGGAACCATGTTTGAACGGATCTCTTCTGGAGAGAAAGTCTTTCTCCGATCTGCTCTGATTTGATTCTTCCTGCTGTCAGTAGGCTACAGTGTACACACACGTCCATCAACTTCTGTGAATGTATTTCACTATTTTTAAAGAAAAAAAAATGCTACTAATAAAATTTAATAAAACAAATAAATAAAAAACGTAACAATTTTAGCAGTTCACTTAAATATTCCCTCAGTGTGACAAATGTGTGTTTTTTATGTAACGTTAAAGACTGAATATTCCATACTGTCTCTCAATTAATATAGATCATTCAGTTATTCATTCATACGTTCATTCATTCATGTATTGATTTGTTAGGTTTATCATTATCATCATCATCCTCATGAACAACAACAACAATAATATTTTAGTTTTACACTGTGACATCTCCTTATTTATTATTATTTTATTAGGCTACTACTATTATTATTATTATTATTCACCCTTTAATAAACAGTTCACTAAAATATTTTTTAAAGTAGGCTGTAATTATTCCAGATACAGTCAGTCAGTTTTTATTTAGTTAGTTAGTTAGTTATTATATTATTATATTTTTTAGATTTAGAAAGAAATTAGTTTTGCCAGCTGCCCATTTCCATTTCGATGTATATTGTCATTAAAGGAAATAGTAACAGCTGTGCATTTCTTTGAAACCAAACTATAAGCACAAAAATTAGACAAGACAGGTTGTGGTTATGTATTCCATCATACTTCCTAAAAAGATATTTAGGAACTGGCACTGCCAACACACATGTCAGTTTCAGAAATCTGCAGGATCAGAAAATGTGTTGGAACGCTTCTATGTTAAATTTAAACACAGCAGACAAAGTATATAGAAGGTTCTGATGCACAAAGAAAATATGCTCTGATGTGACATTGAACTATAGGCCATTTCTCACAGTAACCATGATTACTTTTTTATTTTTAATATGGTATGTTGCTATATGCTAGGAAAACCTTGTATCATCCTCTCGCATTAACCTCTTCCCTTAATAGAATGTTATGCAGACCCATTAGAGTGGTCACTGGAAATAGAACAATGATGTACATCTCTGGTATTTAACAGATGGAAAATACAGCTGACTTGTTTTGGAACATGACAGCATGTGCTCAGTCATAGCAGCTCTTCAACAGGCTGACACACACCCCAGTGCTAATAGTGGAGCGTTACTGGAATGTTCCAGGGCAGTGTATAAAAGCCTCAGGTCTTGTTCACTGGGACAGAAGCACAGAAGAACCCGACCAGCTCAACACAGCACCGAAAATCCACCAAAGATGCTTTGCCCAAGCACATTTCAGCCTCACCTCAGCCCATTCATGGACTTCCACTGGCCAGTGCGCAGTCTGTGGCCAGAGACCAGACCTCTGTTCTTTCAGATCGAGAAAGAAATGATGAGACACATGCAGGAGATGAGGCAAAACCTGGAGTTCATGGAACGCCTGCACCAAAGGATATTCGACGAGATTGACCATGTTCCACCCATGACGACATTCAAACCCATCTCATTCCAGCTCCAAAAGGAAGGAAGCCAATATGCACTGACACTAGATACAAAGGATTTCACTCCAGAGGACCTGTCTGTCAAACAAGTGGGCAGGAAGTTGCGGGTGAGCGGCAAGACAGAGAAGAAGCAAGACGACGGGAAAGGAGCGTTCTCGTACAGATGCCAAGAATTCAGACAGGAGTTTAACCTTCCTGAAGGTGTGAATCCTGAAATGGTGACCTGTTCTTTAAATAATGGCCAACTACAGATACAAGCACCAAAAGAAGCCAATGCTGTGAGCAACGAGAGAGTGATTCCCATTACATACACTCCTGCTGTGAAAAGTCCTGTTCCTCAGAGCCCTCAACCTGAGAGCCAAGCAGCTGAGACGGACGCTACAGATATTTGAGCTTTGCCTCTATGAATACAATATAGCCCACAACGGAACAAATGACTCTGTGGAACATAAATATAAAATAATCAAATTTGTCAGAGGTCATTATTGGTCCTACATTTTATGGGATTTATGGAATTAACATTTTGTTAATTGTATTGTGATTCAGAAGAGAAGTCACATATTTCATTTTAATATTTGTTTTGTTTAACTGTTAAATTTTATTATAGTTTTTGACAAAAAGCTAATTTTGTGTATATCCAATAAAGTAAAAATTCCTGGATGGCTACCATGTTTATGTAATTTGTCAGATTTACACAAAATATTATTAGCTGTATTTATTTATTCATTTAATAAATTCATCTCCTATTTTTGATTTAACAATTTTCTTAAGAATTTTTGCATGCATAATAAATTAGGAATTTCTTTGTCCCTTCTTTGTGTCCACACAAAAATGTAAGAAAAAAAAGAAATACCTTTTCTTAATGAGGTTTAGATTTTCTGTCACAACAATAATTAGAATAGAATTTCTTAATAATTGTTATTTGCTATTATCCCGCAAATTCACAAAGTTTTCTAGGGATAAAAAATATGCAAATATCAAAATGTATAATATTTATAAAAAAAGAAAAGAAAAAGTAAATACCCTGCGTTTTTAAGGGGCGCAGGACGCACTAATCACTCCAAACCTCTAGGTGGCAGTACTGTCTTTACAATTCACACTGTATTCGAAGATTTTATTGTAGAAGAAAATAATTCTTTCCGTTTGTTCACCCGCCACAAACAAGCGAATGGCTAGCTAGTATACTTTTTAACCTGCGACTTTGTATGTAATGAGGTAGCAAGTAGTTTTTTTTTAGAGGGAGGTGTCGAGTAATCATCCCTGAGCATGACGGCAGTATTTCACGAGTTGCTGTCCTCCGTTATGGGGGTGTTAGTTGAAAGTGTCGTGTCGGAGTTGAGTAAACATCTCTGCGACTTCACGACTGTCTTATCTGAGGAGTGGAAGCGCAACAAGAGCACTGCAGTGAACAAAAACAGACTTAAAAAGGCCAATCAAGCCAAAACTGTAAGTTCTAGAGTAGAGGAAAGAAAGCGTCTCCATTCCTGTTCATAACACGTTTGTCGACAGTTGTTTACATGGTATTTATAACTGCCTTGAGTGCACCGTGTATATTTAAAAAAGTGCATATTGAATGTAATTATATTATAAATATAATGAATCTGTTAACCCTGCAACTGCCTTCTGTTTCCCAATAAGCTGTTGATGATCAAATTATGGTTATCCATATTTTTTGTATCGTTATTTTAGATTCCCATTTGTTTTTGAAGTCAGTTCGCATTGATTCTTACAGAAACATGGCCCACAACTTTAGCATTTCCATAACCAGAGATTATTACGTTTGAGAGTTGGCGATTTAAATAATGTGTGACATTATTTTCATGTTTTGAGTGATTGTTATTTCACATTTTATGAGGAAATGGGAGCAGGAGATCACACTCAAAACAGTTGAATGTCTCTAAATGTGTTTGTCCTTTCTTGTTTTAGTCAGAACACTGAGAGCGAAAGACGGCATTGCAGTTCTTTAGGAATCTTTAAAACACATTATAATGCAGATAACTTGTAATATGTTTTCTGAAGAAGTCAAATTTTAGTGCATACAGACTAGAGTAATGATTGTAAGTCTTAAATTCTAATACAAGATCATTAAGACAATGTGGGTGAATTTATAATCAAACTTATTTTTGACACACTGTTAATTGTAACAGGCTATATCTTGATCCTTTTTGTGTTTCAGAAGGAGTTTGCTGTGTTCATGGAGCTGTTGAGTAAAGCCACAGTAGAGACGATGGTTAAACTGATTCATGATCGCATCTCAGCTCAAGTACTGGACGCTACAGCAAAGTGTCGGCTCTCAAAGCAAGATAAGCTAAATGGTACATTACATGTTTAATCACCAACTCAAATACAAACCATAGCATTCACTCAAATATTTGGTACATGTCTTGGCTGTTCAGGTATATTTTGTTGAAGGGATAGTTCACCTAAAAATGGATCGTTCCAAACCTGTTTGCGTTTCTTTCTTCTGCGGAGCATAAAAGGTGTTTTGAATAATGTGGGTATCCAAACAGTTTATGGTCCCTATTGACTTCCTAGGTGTTTTTTCTATACTGTGGGAATCAATGGGAACCAGAAACTGTTTGGTTAAAAACATGCTTCAAAATTCTGCTATGTTCAACAGAAGAAACTCATTCAGTTTTGAACAGGTGAGTAAATAATGACAAGAAGCTTTATTACCCGGTAAATATTTCCATAATTCATACAGGGTTTGTTCTGGTCTTTAACAGGCCTTAAAATGGTTTCAAATCAGAGCAGAAATCCTTAAATTCATAAAACGGTGACGTTAAATGTTTTTAATTAAATGCATTGCAACAAATAATAAAAATAGTTCTGTTTTATTTGCCAATACAAATTTCTGAAACATTTACCGGTACTTGCAATGCAAATGAAAAATAAGGTCTTAGAAAAATGTATCAAAATTATGTGAGTTTATGATTAAAACAAATATCTGTCAATGCTGTATATGAAAACTTGTTTTCCCTTCTAACTAAGTAGATTTTTCTGAGCCCATTGGCAGATATTTATTCTTCTCTTAATAATAAACTTAATTTTATTTTTTATCATCTTCACAGAAAACAAGACTTATGTAATTTTCCTGCTCAATTAATGTATCTAGACATACTTGCTTTTGTAAAATGAATTAAAAAGTAATGTAGATCAGATCGAAGTTGTTTTTTTTAAACTTTGAACTGTTGCTGATACAACTCATTGTTTACTCCATATACCTTTACGTTTTGACAACTTAGTTTATTCCTTCTTATTATTAATATTATTTTTATCATGATATTTTTTATATTATGAATTTAAGTTTTTCAATATGATATTTAAATACAAACAAAACATTTTTTTCTCATTATATTCTCACAGAGGGTCAAGCAGCCGCATCTGAGCCAGAAAATAATGTGCTTCTTGAGCCTGAACAGAACAAGGATTATGTAATGGAATCTGAACATCATGAAAACTCTGTACAAGCAGCAAATACTCAGTACCATCAGCTGTCATCTAGACCCACTGATATTCTGGCAAGCAGTTTAAGTTTGAGTGAAAGCCAGCCTTCCACGAGCACAAACGTAGCTGCTGAGGAGAGACAGAAGCCATTCATTTGTGAGTCCTGTGGAGTATCTTTCAGTGACATGGCCCTGTTAAACATTCACAATGCTTTACACAAAGACAGACCTTTCAATTGTTTGACATGTGGCAGTACATTCAAAATGATGAAATGCTTGATGAAACACCAGAGATTTCACACGTCTCCAGAACTGAGTATTGAGTTCGAAGCCACTCTGAATGAAGAAGAATTCATTGTGCAGCTCGAAACCTGTGATGCTGTCAGTACATCTCTGGAAACACTAGAGGTCACTACACACGGTAAGGCATGATTTCAAATGCATTGTTTAAAGGTTTTCTGTACAATATGATAGTATACTGGACTGTATACTGAAAAAATGAGTGTAAATACAGTATCTTGATTAATCTATGTCAAGAGTAGTAAAATAAATTTGTTTTTATTACAAATACTGAATAAATAATTAGAACCATTAAATGTTTGGGGTCTTTATATATATATATATATATATATATATTAGGGGTGTAACGGTTCACAAAATTCACGGTTCGGTTCGATACGATTCACTGGTGTCTCGGTTCGGTTCGGTACGGTTCGGTACGTTTTAGATACAGCAAAAAGAAAAAAATTGGCAGATACATTTCCTTGATTTAAAAAAAATATATTTATTAAAACTAACAAAGTATGTTTTTTTTACATTGAACAATGATGGAGCTATTCTTTAACCATCTTCTATGGTGTTTTCTTAGTAGCATACTGTATAAAACAAAAACAGCTCCTTATAATTTTTTTTTTTTAAATTTTATATTATTGTTGTAGTAGTTATGAACAAATACAAAGATGTAACTTTTTATATGGAACTCTATAACTCTTTATATTGAGTGTGTTTTTACTCAATTGGTTCTCTATAGGGCTTTTGTTTTTTGGCACAAAGCAGGAATTACGGTCTGGCTGAAATTAGCTCGTGAAGGAATATTGTAACGGGGCTCAATTACATTAAGCATATTCTTAAAACCTGCGTTTTCCACTACAGAGCGCGCTCGCTCACTCAGTACGCGCGGCGCTGGACCCTGGGCTCAGCGTTGCCCTTCAGATACAACGCGATTTGGGCTGCACTATGCCAAGAGCAAAGTAGGTGGAGTTTTCAAAACTGCCCGTGCATACGTTCTATTTATAGAACAGTTGTTCTATCTAATAACGTGCAGGCCTGTTAATTGAATCGTACTGCTCAGGAAATTCCGATACAGTACAGTACTAGTCCATTTTGATTTCCGTGCTTGCTCGGATGCCCCGATCGATTGGTAAAGTGCACCCAAACACCAGACCTGTTGGTTATTGGAGGATCTTATATTTCTGGTCTGTTAAACGCATTGGCCATTTTGCAACGAGCCTTCAGCGCGTACTGAGTGAGCGAGCGCCTGACTGAGTAGCCTATATAACGGTGTTTTTTTTTCTTCGGGGGTGTCAGGGGCGTTGCCTGTTACGTCGTTTGGGTTATTGAGCTACCTTGTTGAACGCATATCATTATATTTCACAATTTTTTATTTATTTTGCAAATATAATTAATTAGTCCAACGAACCGTTCGGTACATAATGCGTACCGCGTACCGAACCGAAAGCCTCGTACCGAACGGTTCAATACGAATACGCGTATCGTTACACCCCTAATATATATATATATATATATATATATATATATATCTCGATCGTATTTTTCCGGACTATAAGTTGCATTTATTTAGAACCAAGAGAAAGCATTACCGTCTACAGCTGCGAGAGGGCGCTGTATGTTTTCAGTGTAGACTACAGGAGCACTGAGCAGCATAGAGCGCCTTCTCGCAGCTGTAAATTAATTTAAAATCAAATTAATTTTGATAAGTCGCACCCGACTATAAGTTGCAGGACCAGCCAAACTATGAAAAAAAAAAAGCGACTTATAGTCCGGAAAATACAGAATATATATTTTATTTATTTTAAAAATAATAAATAGTTTATTCCTGTCATGCAAAGCTGAATTTTCAGCAGCAATTACTCCAGTATTCAGTGTCACATGATCCTTTAGAAATCATTCTAGTTTGCTGATTTGGTGTAAGGAATGTTTTTATTTTTTATGTTAGAAATGGTTGTGCTGCTCAATACTTTTTTTCAGGAGTTTTGGTAAATGGAAAGTTAACAAAACAGCATTTATTTAAAATATATTTCCTTGTAGTATTATTAATGTATTAATTTTAATTTCATGTAGTCTTTTTAAATAAAAGTTTTTTTATTGTTAATAAATGTAAAATGCAATGAGTGAAGAATTACTGGGTGCACCCATAATTAACTATATTTATATTTAAGTATAATTATTTACATTTTTCAGTCTGTTTGTCTTAAATGTACTCCCTGTTCTTCCTTCACAGAAATTCTCCAAAGTAACTTGGACAGCGAAGACATATCTTGTGCTGTTTTGGAAAGCAGTCAGTATGTAACCGAATCATTTGTGCAAGGTTTAAATATTAACATCGAAAACACAGACAACCAGCCCAACACCACAGCTAACACGGATATGATAAAACAGTCGAATGATGGTTTGTTCCGATGCAAAACATGCGGCAAGTGTTTTGAACTGAGGTGGAAGTTCATTAACCACGTTCGGGCTCATGTGAAACATTACAAATGTTCGCATTGCGAGAAGCGCTTTACTATGAGAAGCTGCCTCATCAGACACGTAGCGATGCACACTGGAGCCCAGCTATTCAAATGTGAGATATGTTCCAAGTCTTTTGTATTTCAGGCCTCCCTGGAAAAGCACAGGCGTCTTCATACGGCAGAAAAAACGGTTACTTGCCCAAATTGTCAGAAGGTTTTTCCCGGCAAGCGTTCTTTCGGCAGACACAGATGCAAAGCAGTTGAAATGCTCTACAACTGTCCCGTATGTGACAAGCAGTTCAAAATAAAACAAAACATGCTTGACCACCAAACACTGCACACTGGCGAGAAGCCCTACTGTTGCGAGATATGTGGCGATTTTTATAGCTGCGAGCGATATTTGAAAAATCACCAAAAGAGTCACATCGAGAAAACCTACGAATATCTGTGTGAACTCTGCGACAAGCGGTTCAGTGCTCGCAAACATCTGCAAGCTCATATGCTTGTGCACACAAGGGAAAAGCGATACGCTTGCGACGTATGCGATAAGAAGTTCGCCACCTCTGGAAACCTCAACAGGCACAAAGCCGGTCACACAGGAGTGAAGTTGTACGGCTGTCCGATATGTTTGAAAAGGTACACTACAGCGTATGCCCTGAAGATGCACATGCACAAACACACTTCAAGCAAACCGTTTCTTTGTGACGTTTGCGGTAAGGGATTTACCAGTTCAGACTACATGAAAAGGCACAAGCGAATTATTCACGCAGGAAGAAGGGATTGTGTGTGTTCGATCTGTAATAAGGCCTTCATATTCCCCAGTTCTCTTAATCAGCACATGCTTGTACATACAGGAGAGAAACATCACGCGCGACTGGTCAGTCCTTTGTTGAAGAAGTTCAGTTGCGATCATTGTCAGAAGAAGTTCTACTCACAAGCCGCCCTTACAGTACACCAGAGGGTTCACACGAAGGAAAAGCCGTATAGTTGCATGGTTTGTGGAAAGAGGTTTGGGTATTCCAGCAGTATTCAGAT
The DNA here is from genome assembly GCF_023724105.1 of Carassius gibelio. NCBI lineage: Eukaryota > Metazoa > Chordata > Actinopteri > Cypriniformes > Cyprinidae > Carassius > Carassius gibelio. The sequence continues at coordinate 18,067,281 of NC_068416.1, read as the reverse complement.
GCACATGAGAATCCATACAGGGGAGAGACCTTTTGGTTGTGATGTTTGTGGTAAAACGTTCAGTCAGGCTGTGCATCTGAGGACCCATCAGCGAGTGCACACTGGTCTGAAGTCGTTCAGTTGTGAGAGCTGTGGGAAGAAGTTTGTGGATCATAGAAATCTTAAACAACATAAATGTAAATATGCCATGTAAATTCTGACATATTCGCAAAACCAAAGGTTACACTGAATTAAACACTGCATCTTTTTTTTTCAGGTTTGTTTGAAATAGTTTCTGTAATGCATAGCATTATGTTGATAGCTAATGATCTGTAGTCTTATTTGGCAAGCCGAATGAAATCAGAGGTGTGTGTGCTTCTGTATTTTTAATTGTGTAAACAATTATATTTTCAAACCAAGACTACAGCAATAAAAACATCATGATGAACTACTTGTGTCTTTTTTCCACCATTAAATATATTTTAAAATGATTAATAGGCATGTTTAAATAGTGTTTTTTGGTGCCTGTAATGTGCCACAAACCTGTGTGTGCTTCACAGACTGATTACTGCAAGTCAAGTTTATATATATATATATATATATATATATATATATATATATGTGTGTGTGTGTGTGTGTGTGTGTGTGTATTTAATCTCTACTTTGAAATAACTTTAAACACCCTTAAAAATATTCTTTGGTTATCTCTAAAGTTTGCTTGATCTAAAACCTTTGAGTTTTATTTATATATATATATATATATATATATATATATATATATATATATATATATATATATATATATATATATATATATATATATATATTTATTTTTTGCATATTGTACTGCTTTATGAAATTTTTTGTATGAATAGTATATGAAGCAGTCATACACATCTGCAGAAGAAGCATGAATGTATAAACAAAAAATTTTCTTTGAAGAAGAATGATAGTAGATTAATAGTTTTAATCTGGTTCACATTTCCAGTCACAAAAAAAAAAAATAGCAAAAGAATAGTCCGGAAGCGTAAATAATGTTGCTTCTCAACGGCTCTGCTGGAAACTAAAAGCTGACTTCCGGGGCGGAGACTAATTGCTTACATATGAACCTGAATTCAATTAACAGAACGTCACATCTGACGCTACGTTAATTTGTGCTTACGAGCTAACCTTAGATTTCAATCTTTTGTTCTCTTTGGGAGATAAACAGAGTTTAGTTCTGCTGTATTTGTAGTTCTTCGATGACAGCAACTCGGTTATTTCATTTCCCTTGCGGTAATCGATAAAAATGAAGGAGTTAGTAACGTTAGAGGAGATGCCTGATGAAGAATACGGATGCGCCGTTGCTAATCGTTTCGGCCGACTGCTGAACGACGAATCCGACCCTTTCGACATCTTATACGCGGCAGGGGTAGAGAAGAAACAGAAGAAGAAGAAAGAGGAGCCAAAGAAAACCTCAACCACGATTAAATCTGGAAAGAAAGAGTCCCAAAGGGACAGGAAAATCGTTCTTCCCGTTGGCGGGGGAGAACAAGGTAAGTTAAGTGAAGGACGTGCTGATTTTATTCGACGCAAGCCTTACTTTTAATAAATTACCGACTAATTTAGTTAACCACTGGAAGATATTATGAGCCTAAATGGAAGGTACTCTGGTTACTGAAGTTTTAAGCTTTTAAAGTGTTCACGTTTGTGTGTGGCTTGTATTCGGTGACGGTCCATATTTCTAGGCCAAGTCTGTCTTGCTCGTGGAGAGGTTGAGGAGCGAATAGAGAGACGCGTGACTTTTGAGCGCAAATTCAGCGACGCCGACACCCCCCTCAGTTTCTCTGTTGAGAGGTAAACGTCTCTTAATACCGGTTAATAAATGGCTTTATTTTTTATTCATCTTCCTGAATTTATTTTGCATGCCTGAAGATCTGTCTTCATCTGTGTGCAGGCCTGTGGATGTGCTGGACAGGCCTGTCAGAGGAAGAGGTACAGGAAGAGGACGAGGAGCCCGAGGCCCAGGATATCCGAGATCCAGTGATGGATTTGACCAGAGGGGAAAGAGAGAGTTTGAGAGACACAGTGGCAGTGACCGAACGTGAGCTGGGACTCATAACTTTCATGTTAAGAGTCTTATGCAGTGGTCAAACTGTAGTTGATTTAGGGCCCAAACTTTATATTGATTATCACATGTAATTAAACACCCACATACAGAAGTAAACATGATACTGAAATATAAAGTGTACCTTTTAAATGTTAATTTCAAAATACATGCAAAGTGTAAATGTAAGGGTAATCATTAAAGGTATCATTTTTAGAAAAACTATTACATTAATCTTTTGGTTAAGTAATCGACATCGTAAATGTTTACATGATTAATTGCAATTTTTTTTTTTTTTTTTGCAATGTCTTTCACTTTGGGGTTGTAAGTAACTGGTCGAAAGTCTGTAAATGAACAGATTTGAGTTTAGAAATTTTCATACACACAATCATCTTATAAATCAGGAGTGTCCGATCAGAAGAGAAGCGCAGCGGCAGTGGATCCCGCAACTGGGGCTCGATGAGAGACCATATGAGGTTTACCCCTTTTTTATATATATGTGTATATATGGTATATGTCAAGTTGGAATTTATTTTCTCACTTTGTTTTCCCCCCACCCCGTTTTAAAATGGTTTTAATTTTTCTTCTGTCCTGTAGTGAAATTGAAGAGGGGTCACCTAGTGAAGAGGTCGTTGAAAATGAGGAGACCCAAGAGGCAGTTGAGACTGATGGAGAAAACAGGTCCGTCTCTCACAGCTGCAGGAAATATCTTGTAACGCAGCTGATGCTTGACAGTGAATATGGTTATTTGATGACTTTTTGAATTTGAGCTTCCTTTTATAGTTCATAATGGATAAAAATGTACAATTGCTCCCCTTTCAGACCATCCGAGACTGAGAAAGTGATTGAGGTTGCCCTAGAGATGACATTGGATGAGTGGAAAGCCCTACAGGAGCAGAGCAGGCCAAAGGTGGAGCTGAATATCCGTAAGGCAGATGCCTCTGTGCTGTCCAAGGCCGTGGTCATCCATAAGTCCAAATTCCTTGAGGTGAGGAGTCTCTTTCTTGGCATTTAGAGACTGTTGGATACAAATTCACTCTTACAACTGCTGTTCTTGTTCTAGAAACATCATAATGGCTTGGATGATGAGGATATGGTTTTCCGCCGCCCGACCAATGACATCACTTGTCAACTGGAGATCAACTTTGGCAGCCTGGCTCGACCCTCTCGTGGTGGGAGAGGAGGACGGGGTGGTCGCGGCCGTGGGGCTCCATCCATGCCCTCCCTAAGATCTCCACAAAAGCTTGAATCTGTAAGTTAGTTGTATTGGTTGCATCATAAATTGCCCATGCCCAGACAACACAGTCCTGTGAAATGCAAGAGTTTTAGTTGAAGGTGCTTTCCAAGCGAGATCGGTGTTCATGCTGTGAGAAACTGTGCCTGTGGTGGTTTGAGGCTAAATCATGTTTTGGCGTTTCCTAAGGCTCCAAACCCAGATGATCCAGAAGATTTCCCTGCACTGGCCTAGAGCTCCTCTGGAGGTACAGAGTGAGGATCAAACTGTTCTGCAAGCCATGTTTGTAACTCTGAAATGGGCAATGTGCACTTAAAATGAAAATAAAGCATGCATAAAGTTGGTTCTTTGCTTTTACTGCAGTTTACATCTTGTGTGTACTTCTGTATTTTTTGCACTTGTTTGACTTTACTATTTTAAGAGGATAGAGTAATTTGTTCTAAAATAAAGCATTCTGTTAAGGCATATTGAAGCTGAGTGAATACTTTATTGCCTAAATACGTTAAGCATATTAAAATGTAGACTTGCATAACGGCAATTGCTTTTATTAGCCAGAAGATTTATGGGGTGTTAAACAATATGCCAGTGATTTTAAACTGAAATTTAATTTTCTGTAATCTGAATTAAACCAAAATTAAAACCATCTGCATAGATTTGATGCAATAAAATGTGTATATATACAGTATTGTTCAAAATAATAGCAGTACAATGTGACTAACCAGAATAATCAAGGTTTTTCGTATATTTTTTTATTGCTACGTGGCAAACAAGTTACCAGTAGGTTCAGTAGATTCTCAGAAAACAAATGAGACCCAGCATTCATGATATGCACGCTCTTAAGGCTGTGCAATTGGGCAATTAGTTGAATTAGTTGAAAGGGGTGTGTTCAAAAAAATAGCAGTGTGGCATTCAATCACTGAGGTCATCAATTTTGTGAAGAAACAGGTGTGAATCAGGTGGCCCCTATTTAAGGATGAAGCCAACACTTGTTGAACATGCATTTGAAAGCTGAGGAAAATGGGTCGTTCAAGACATTGTTCAGAAGAACAGCGTACTTTGATTAAAAAGTTGATTAGAGAGGGGAAAACCTATAAAGAGGTGCAAAAAATGATAGGCTGTTCAGCTAAAATGATCTCCAATGCCTTAAAATGGAGAGCAAAACCAGAGAGACGTGGAAGAAAACGGAAGACAACCATCAAAATGGATAGAAGAATAACCAGAATGGCAAAGGCTCAGCCAATGATCACCTCCAGGATGATCAAAGACAGTCTGGAGTTACCTGTAAGTACTGTGACAGTTAGAAGACGTCTGTGTGAAGCTAATCTATTTTCAAGAATCCCCCGCAAAGTCCCTCTGTTAAAAAAAAGGCATGTGCAGAAGAGGTTACAATTTGCCAAAGAACACATCAACTGGCCTAAAGAGAAATGGAGGAACATTTTGTGGACTGATGAGAGTAAAATTGTTCTTTTTGGGTCCAAGGGCCACAGGCAGTTTGTGAGACGACCCCCAAACTCTGAATTCAAGCCACAGTACACAGTGAAGACAGTGAAGCATGGAGGTGCAAGCATCATGATATGGGCATGTTTCTCCTACTATGGTGTTGGGCCTATTTATCGCATACCAGGGATCATGGATCAGTTTGCATATGTTAAAATACTTGAAGAGGTCATGTTGCCCTATGCTGAAGAGGACATGCCCTTGAAATGGTTGTTTCAACAAGACAATGACCCAAAACACACTAGTAAACGGGCAAAGTCTTGGTTCCAAACCAACAAAATTAATGTTATGGAGTGGCCAGCCCAATCTCCAGACCTTAATCCAATTGAGAACTTGTGGGGTGATATCAAAAATGCTGTTTCTGAAGCAAAACCAAGAAAAGTGAATGAATTGTGGAATGTTGTTAAAGAATCATGGAGTGGAATAACAGCTGAGAGGTGCCACAAGTTGGTTGACTCCATGCCACACAGATGTCAAGCAGTTTTAAAAAACTGTGGTCATACAACTAAATATTAGTTTAGTGATTCACAGGATTGCTAAATCCCAGAAAAAAAAAAATGTTTGTACAAAATAGTTTTGAGTTTGTACAGTCAAAGGTAGACACTGCTATTTTTTTGAACACACCCCTTTCAACTAATTGCCCAATTGCACAGCCTTAAGAGCGTGCATATCATGAATGCTGGGTCTTGTTTGTTTTCTGACAATCTACTGAACCTTCTGGTAACTTGTTTGCCACGTAGCAATAAAAAATATACTAAAAACCTTGATTATTCTGGTTAGTCACATTGTACTGCTATTATTTTGAACAATACTGTACATGCACTATTCTTCAAAAGTTAGGGGTCTGCAAACATCTCATTTTGCAGAGGACACCTTAATGCTGTTCTTTTGAACATTTTTATGTCCTGATGGTTTCAGTTTCCACTAAGCAAATCAGTAATTTTGTTTCTTGTGAAGCTAATCATAGTCATGAAGGATCATGTGACATTGAAGACGAGTGATGGCTGCTGGAAATTTTACTTTGCTATTGTGGAAATTGGTTTATATTAAAAATGCATTAGGATTTGTTAAAATCAATTACACAACTGTATTGTTTTTACCATATTGGGCAAACTAATGCAGCCTTGGTGAGTAAAATAAAGATCTTTTAGACCCCAAAATTCTGAACTGTATGTATGTGAATGTCTACATATATGGACATGATGGTTAAGAAACATTTAAGAGATAAAAGTAGTTTGTTTGAATTTCTCAAACAGAGTTCTTGAATAAAGGACCTAAATCTAAATATTTTTTAAACCGTTAACTCTTCACTGTGGTCTAACCATTTGATCAGTTTATTATTGATCCACCACCAGGAGGCGTAATACCCCAGAGAATAAGTGAAATCTGACTTGTGCTCCTGCTGCCAGTTTGATGTCCACTGTACTTCTACACTGTTTCCCATGTGCAGTGGTGAGTCTTGAAGTAAAACAGGATCATTGATCCTATACTCTCTCCCGCTGTTTGAAAAATGTTACTTTTTTAAAAAAAGTTCTGGTGTCAGGAAAAACTACTGCTTGTTTTATTTTTTTTTTGCGGGGAGACAAGTTTCCTTGAAGCTCACAGTGCCTTGGCTGGTGATGGAATGTCACACTGCTAGTCATACAGTGAAGGGAAATTAAATTTACAATGGGCTGTTTCCTCCAGCTCACCGTGCATCACTATAGGTTTTGGCAGTTCGCTAGACAATGCTGCCAATCTTGCTGAAAAGAACCGCAGAGCTCTGTCCTGCAAGCTTTGCAGCAGTGAACTCTGGAATCAGATTCCTCAATGAGGAAATGGACAGTAGTGAGAGAACCTCACATCTGCTGAAATCAGTTATTTTTCAGCTCCACTGTCTCCCCTGATTGCTCTGACACTCTTATCTTTGAGCTATAAGAGTCCTGTCTTGGTCTAGTCATATGATACACCCTATTTTAGTCTTTGAAGAGAGTCTAGTGTTTTTTTAGAAGGATTGGGCCAGATTCCCGTGGCTGCGTTAACACTGAGGTGATTGTAAATGTTAGGCTTAAGTGTTCTTTCTGCATTCTCAGAGCTGTTTTTTCTGGGGGTAGTGTTGAGCTGGTGAAACACACACAGGCATGAGCTCATTGTAGCTGACAGAGTGAATCCAGATGGATAAAGCAGTGATACTAGAAGGATGTGTGTTCACAATATCTTCTGTACCCAAGTCCAGAGTTTTCTTTGTTTTGGCATCTTCTGTTTTCCCATCAGCCCCTTCCCTCTGTATTTAAGGGCTATTGGGGAGATTGTGAACCGTGTGTGACTATAATTAACTGTCAACTGTTTTGAATTAATATAGATCCATTGGGGCGTACAAACAAATGGTGATTGATCGTTGGCCCCGGAACCCAAAGAGTGATTGATTCAGTGTGGTGTTGAATTCAGTGTAACCTCAAAAAAGCATTTGTACCTTTTGTCGTTTATTTTTCCTGAACAAATGTTAGGCTAAATCTTAAACAAGTGAGGTCTGGTTTTTCTTCAGATTATTGTATCGCGTTGAGAAGCCCTTTGTTTAGCGTTGCTGCAGATGCAGTGGAGCGGTTGGTATGAGCAACATGAGATGATCTGAACTGAGCTGACATTAAAAGTCTTGGACTTGCTTGCATTTCATCTGTGTCAGATTTGTTCATGTTATCCTTCCGGGACCCTGAAAAAACATTTGGAATTTAAATTGTTTTTTTTTCTTCTCATGACATTTCTAGTGTATTGAGGAATATATAACCGTTACAAAAATTCTTTGCATGTGGAGAATTCAGGACATTTGTACTAAAAAAAATAAAGGTAAGGTAATGACAAAAATTAAACCAAATTGGTTTTGTACTCATTTTCTTGACAGTCCTCTCGAATGATTATATATAGTTGAAAGATGTTTATATTTCATATTTATGTATGCACACTAGTGTATGTATTAATTAGCTGTGTTTAATCTAAATGAGTGTTTTTCATCACTTTGGCACAGAAATTTCAACTTCTACTAAACATCTGCACATAGTTTCTCAACTATGTTATGAAAGATATTACAGAATGATTTAATATAACATTTACAATCTGATTACTTGCACCGTTTTGTAAATGGACAAAAATAGAGTTTCCAGCTCAACATTTTTTATTATTCTGTTCTATTAAAATAGTGCCATGGACATTGCATGGATTTTTCTCTTTCATTTGTAATCATTATTTATACTGTACACACACACACACACACACACACACACACACACACACACACACACACACACACACACACACACACACATATATATATATATATATATATATATATATATATATGTAGTGCCACTTGAAAGTTATTGTGAACCCCTTGCAGAATCTGTAAGAATGTCATTTTAACAAAATAAGTGCTCATACAAAAAGCATGTTATTTTTTATTTTTTTGTACTGTCCTAAGATATTTTACATAAAGTTTACATATAGTCCACAAGAAAAATAAATAGCTGAAATTATTAAAATAACCCCATACAAAAGTTTGTAACCCCTTGGTTCTGTGTGGTTACCTGAATGAGCCATTGTTTTGTGTTGGTTGCTCATGAGTTGTCGCTCATTGTTTGTTTCTGAACAGTTAAACTGAGCACTGTTCTTCTGAAAAATCCTCCATATCCCGCAGATTCTTCAGTTTTCCTTTTGCACATTTGAACCCTTTCCAGCAGTAACGGTATGATTTTGAGATCCATCTTTTTAACACTGAGGACAATTGAGGGACTCAAACATAACTATTAAAAAAGGTTCAAAAGTTTTGGTGTTGGTCAGTGACATAAATTGTGTTTTACGAAGTTTGCAGCCAAAGCTGTTGTGGTGTTCCATCACATATTGTTTCTAGATTATTGTGTAAACTGATCAGATGCATTTTAAAAAGTTGCTAAAAGCTTTATTGGCCATTAATACATTTCACTGTTTTTTGATCCTGACAAAAATGATCAGCTAACATTAATTGACTAATCATATTAGAAACACATGTGAAAGTGTGAATAAGTACTAGGTGAAATCACTATCATACTAATTAGATTGTAAGAGCAGACTACATAGCATCAAAATGGCCTCATATGCAAGGAAATTGCACCTACCAGAAGCATTTACCGGATCATCAAGAACTTCAAGGGGAGAGGTTTGACTGAAGTGAAAAAGTCTTCAGGACGTCCCAGAGTGTCCAGCAAGTGCCAGGACCGTCTCCTCCTGATGAGTCATCTACAGAATTGTGTCTCCAGCCGTGCAGAGCTTGCTCAGGAATGGCAGCAGGTTGGTGTGAGAGCATCTGCACGCACTGTGAGGCCAAGACTTTTGGGCAGAAAGGGCCACTTCTCTCCAAGAAAATGTTGAGGACAGACTGAAAATCTACAGGAAGTACAAGATTGGACAGCAGAAGACCGGTGCAAAGTTATTTTCTCTGAAGAAGCGCCCTTCCGACCGTTTGTGACATCTGGAAAATCGATTGTTTGGAGAAGAAAAGGTGAACGCCATGAGTCCTGTGTTGTGCCAACAGTGAAGCATCCTGAGACCATCCATGTGTGGGGTTGCTTTTCAACCAAGGGAGTGGGCACGCTCATAATTCCACCCAAAAATACTGCCATGAATAAAGAATGTAATCAAAATGTCCTGCAAGAGCGACTACTTCCAATGATCAATGTAAAATCTGGTGATGATCCATGCATTTTCCAGCATGATAAAGCAACATGTCACAAAGCAAGAGTGATGAAGTGCTCGAAGATCATTACATTGAAATTTTGGATTCATGGCCAGGCAACTCCCGGGACCTCAATCCCATAGAGAACCTCTGGTCAGTCCTCAAAAGGTGAGTGGACAAGCAGAAGCCCATTGAGATCAACTTTGAGAAATAATTAGGCAAGAATGGATCGCCATCAGTCAGTATCTATCTATCTATATTTGTATGTGTGTGGGCATGAAAAAATAAGTTACAATTTTAGATTTATATTTTATTTTATTATTATTAATGTTCTTTATGTTAATAAAACATCCGAAAAGTACAGAATGACCAAGATTTGCTTTCATCCACACCAATCTCTCTCTAGCTCATTACAATTCATGTCCTCCTTTGGGTCCTGCGCTATGACTGGACAGCTGCACTAGAGCCTGAATTCCCTCTCACTCCTTTTTTTGTGGTGTCTCAAGGTTGTGCTCCATGGTAAATAGGTGTGGAGCTCAAAGAGTCAAATCCAACATATTGATTAGAGCTTTAAGGCTAGAGCCTTTAGCAACCTTGAATCCTGAAGAGAATGCACTGCAGAGACTTGTCAACTAGAGTAACCGAGTCTGATAAACTGCATGCTACTTTTGAGACTCAAAGAAACTCTATTTCAGAGAACAATTGTTTACTACGAGGCAAACTGCACAAACTCTATTCTTGACTCTGTTTACTCTGAACTGATTATGCATACTGCGATATGCATATATTTGTACTATTTTTATACACATTTGATGTGTGTGTTTTTAAACAGGCCGGTCATATCAAAGTCTTAACCCATATCTATTAATAATAAGCAGCTAATCAATCAGGGCTTCAGAGACATGGGCTGCTTTTGCCCTGCAGGGAAAGAGGGGGCCAATCAGAGGTACCCATGCTCATTATTAATTCAGTAACTATAGGAGCTCTTCGCTCTCTATCCAACTGAGTTTAGAGGTCCGTGTCAGCAAAAAGTGCATCCATCATTTTAGCTTTCTTGGTATTGATTTGGTCTACTATTTTTAAATGTATTCAAGCAACAAGTAATATTAGTCATCACTGTAGGTTATTAACATGCATGAGATGTTTTATATATATATATATATATATTCAAACAGACCTATTCATCTGTTTAAAGAGTCAGGATGTGTATTTTTCTAGTTTTCTTTGTTCATCCTCTGGTTTCCATGGTTGCATTTAAACATGAAATATTTCAAGAAAAAAAAGAAAATAAAAGATCAGTTCTTTCGGTTCATATCAGTGCTCTGTCACTGTGATGAAATGACTAACCTTGTCTGGAACGTTTCCAGAGATGACCAATCAAAATATTAATATTCCAGCACCACAGAGATGGGTTATCAGCACAGGACTGTTTGAAATGTGTGCATTACGTATTCTTTTTCATTAAAACACAGGCAGGCCATCAGAGATAATCTGTATTTCGTTTGGTTTCTGTCTTTTAGGGCACAGACTGTGTGTGGTCTGACCTACCCCAGCCCAACCATGTCATCCAGCCGGATAAATGCCCTCAGGTGATTCTCTTTTAGTCGACCGCTGATCTCCCTGTGGTGTGATACAACACGGCCCTGACAGGTTATGGAAGTGCAGTCCAAACACAGCTTTGTAGAGCTGTTTAATTAGTTCACACTCTCCACGGTAGACACCCAGAAGGCACTTCAACATGCTTGCTTAATCTTAATGTGTTTACCGTCAGAAATAACCTATGCCACATTTATCACCAGGCACCGACCTCTTGGTTCCTTTGAGGGTTGAGACGGTTGTTCTTACTGGCATGGAGCTTGTTTTTCGCCAAGTTCAGCGGATCTTTTTGCAACTGCGTACATCTCTAGTTTATTTTAGCTATGCATAAGCAGTGTTTTGCAATAATAAGATATGTGTAGGCATGTGACAGCTATGAATATTTCATTCGAGATGTGATTTTTAGCAACAAACAATCTGTGAGCTGTAGGTCAAGGACTATTTGTTTTGCATGCATATGCATGACCGCTTTGGCCTGAGGGATGTGAATATCTGCCTTAAATTGTTATGTTATTATTAACATCCTGAGACTATGCCAGAACTTTCCATGACTGTGTAAAGGTCATTGTAATGGTTTTAGGGGGTGGTGAGGGGACACCCACCCATATACCCCTCCTGGGATGCTCAGGAGGGCATTTAATTTGTCTTCTTTTTGTTTGTTTGTAAGTTCTACAGATCTTGGACGTACCCTACCTGAATTAGTTTCTCCGATATGGAGAATGTTTCTGGCTGAGGAATGTATGGTTACTGATAAAGACCTGTTGGGCTGCTGTAGGTCATGTGTGGACATAAAATGTGGAAGCTTGTGGAAGTTCTCCTAGTGGACCATCACCAAACATTTAGGTTGCTAATAGTAGAATTCAATCTTGTTAAAGTGCAATGAAGCAGCCTGATATTGTAGAGAATTAATAGATTCATACATACTGTAACAAATTGATCGTTACTTAATTCAATACCTTATTGTTAAGTGTTTGCCACGTTTTAGTGTGACACGTATAATTTTACAGTAACAATTGTCATGGTTTAATACTGTTTATTTATTTTTTCTCACACAGTAAAATGTTAAATGCTGACCCTAAATGAATAAACCTTTAAGAATGGTTTACTGTATATATATTTTAGAGCTGCTGGGATGGAAATGACAAAAAAAAAAGTAGTTCTGGCTGTGGGCAGCATGAAGCTGAAGGTTTGTTTTGGCAAAACTATAAAATATTTATTTGTTCACCTGCTCTGATAAAACATTGTGTATCCATATCACATTTATCTGTGCACAACCAGAACAATGTTCTTCCGTAAAACTGCTGGAGAACCACATGCTGCATAGTTTTAAGATGGTATGTTATCCATATGATCACTTTTTTTATTGACATGTTGGATTTATTCATGTGGAAACATTTGATAACAATCAAGGTTGGTCATGCAGATCTCCATTTTGCAGTGGGCCACAATGACTTTGCAGATTTCTATTTTGTACCTCACTAGATTTGCAAAATGAAAGGTGAAATGTTATTTCCTCACAAAAAAAGAGGTGCCGCCCATTGACCTAAAAATATGGCAAGAATAGTGAGGATCATGCTTAGGTTGAAAGACTGACTAGCTGTGAGTGATAGTTAAAAGCTTAAATGACATGTTGATATTGATGTGTATGTTGTCTCTGTGAGTATGTGTATCTTATGTGCGTGACTCCAGACGTAAACAAAGTAAATGGGAATCCACACAAGACTGGCTCATGCTAATGATGACTGTTTAATTGAAATTAGAAAATAGAAAGCAGTTCGTATTACGGCTCCCTGCCTCTCTTCACCTCCTTCTCTCTCTGTTTTGTCTGGGATGTGGCTTGGGCTGCAATAGTAATTATCGTTCAGTCCAAAGGGGAAAAGCATAGAACTGCTGGTTTCGATGGCTGCCTTTGACTCCTTGGGAAGTTTTCAAGTCAAACAAGCCTATGCAAAATCGCAGCTGCTTAACACCATCATTATTTCCGTATCAAATGGAGGCTCAGAGGCTGTTTGCACATCCATGCTTGGCATCACCACAAACATTTTAACAGGGAACTATGAAAATTATATTCATTGACTTCTTTCGGTTGAGCCTTTAGTGTTTGAGTTGCAGTGGGAAAAACAAAAATTCCCTATTTTACAATGGTACACATGCACAGAGAGTTCATTCCAGCATTTATGTAGCACAACCAGTTTATTCACCATTTGAAGGCTACTTGACTGAATCATGAAGTAATACAATGAATAAGAATAAGAGTTGCTTTACCAATATGTAAATTCTGTATTTGCTTATGGATTCAATTCAGGGTGGAAGGAATATAAAAAGAACATTAATACTAATTTTACTTTCACTCCGAATATTTCTGTGGTGAATTTAAACTAGTTCAACTACAGTCAAGCTACACTTTAAAAAAGAATCATTATAATTAGCTGCACTGCATGTTACAAACAAAAAGTTGCAACACTGGGCTTAGTGGAAAAATGTGCCTCTATCTGTGTCAGTTTAAAAAGATCAATTGATAAAGACCATTGTCGTGGTTCTTTCAAGAATACTGTAATGTCAAAAAAATATTTACCGTATTTTCCGGACTATAAGTCACTCTTTTTTTCATAGTTTGGCTGGTCCTGCGACTTATAGTAAGGTGCGACTTATTTATCAAAATTAATTTGACATGAACCAAGAGAAATGAACTAAGAGACATGAACCAAGAGAAAACATTACCGTCTCCAGCCACGAGAGGGCGCTCTATGCTGCTCAGTGCTCCTGTAGTCTACACTGAAGACATAGTGACGGTAATGTTTTCTCTTGGTTCTGGGTTCTAAATAAATGCGACTTATAGTCCACTGCGACTTTCATTAGGTTTTTTACCTCATCATGACGTATTTTTGGACTGATGCGACTTATACTCAGGTGTGACTTATAGTCCGAAAAATACGGTAATTACTTTTCTGACCTTTACATCACATATCTAGTTCCGTATGTTTGGCTTTTGTGTCTTTAATAAACTTGCTTGGTAGCTCACGTGGGTCCTGTACCATGAAGCTAGATTATCTGGCTAGCCAGGTAATTTCAGGTTAGTTTGCACCAATCCTGGGTTTTAGGTACCATGTAACTGAAGTGGCTTGGCTTTTAGCGACATTTATTGCCATAGTAACTTACACTCCTCGCTAACCTGGTCCGGGGCAGGTTATGTTCTGGGTTAGAGATCTCAAACTGAAGGTGTACCAATCAGATGTGAGAAAAAAACACAAAGTCACTCCTCCAGTTTATCTTGCTCCAAATTAAAAGTCACTAATGTTAAAAAAAAAAAAAAAAAAAAAAAAAAAAATAGAAGTCTAGCTTTAATGATAATTACTGAGTCATGTAATGATTTATATAATTATTGTGATTCACATTATTATTATTATTATTATTTATCTTTTACACACAAACAATTTTAGTTTAGCAGTTTATTTTATTTTGTTTATTTTAAATAAATATTAATGTATACAGATCATGTAATATAAATAAACTGTATTATTAAAAGATTGCACTTAATCTGACCCTACATGTTCGAGTTCTATATATTTTTAAATGTATAAACTAAGTTAACAAGTTTCACGTGTCACTGCACTGATAGAGCAAGATAATTTATTTAATTTGTCCTCCTTCATTTTTCATATGACGTTTAAATTTGTCATATTTTTCATTCTCTTAACCTTTAGCAAAATCATTAACCTTTAGTTTTGAACCTGGCTGGGTCTCTTGCGAGAACAGTGTGTTCGCCAGTGATGTCACACATACATGTGCACGCACTCCACAATCTCAGGATCAAAGCCTGAGTTGACAAAGAAAGTTGATGATCAGCATCATGGTACCAACTAATCCAGATTGGAGAGGTTTGGTTTTGTCAACTCAAAACTAATGCTTTAACTCTGAATTTGTTCAGCTACCATCATGGTACAGGCCCCAGGTATGAGTCCCATGAAACACAATAAACAAGATAAAATGAAATGGTTGCTTCAGCAAATTATTTTTTAATCACAATTAATTTAGCTAAAACTATCAGTTAGGTTTAGTGTAGGTGGTATATTATTTTTAAACAGAACAAATCTGTCCACATCTCCTGCCATGATACATACGACAACCAACGTAATAAAACATACAAATACATGCAAGATGTATGTAATATGACAAAAATATAACCACAGGCATGTTCTTCCAACAAGCCTATAGTTTGAAAAGTTGCTAAATACATTGAAGAGAGTGCAGTACATATCAAAATATTTCATTATCTAATGACATAATAGATCATTTGACTGGAACCATTTTTGAGTTCTTGATATATTGACTTGTTAGATGTCATTAAATGTGAACCTAAAGTCAAAAACAGTAATGAAAAGCTGCATTTAAATACATATTTAGCTTTAGATGGAGGTTGATTTGGCCATTGTTTTGAATCAGTTCATTAAATTAAATTGTCTGAATAAAGTGATTTTGTAGAATGAATCAGAGTAACTGATTAAATGCTAATGCGGGCTATTCATATTTCACCTGAAATTAGGACATTGTAAACAAAGAACTCAAATGAATATAATTAACTACTAGCTATTATATGTGTCTTTCTAATAGAAAAATGATTCAGTTGTTCTTTGAACAATCAATATATGAATGCAAGATTGGAGACCTGCAGATGTCGATTTTTAAAGCAAATGAGACTATTTATGAGACACTTGACTGCTGAATGAAGAATATGTGCTTGGTGACGATAACATTTCTTATGAGACCATCAGAAACAGTTTGTTTTGATTTACATAACAAATGCATACATTTGAAAGCTATGTTTCAGGTCGGTTGACTTACATTGTTCTCCTGAAGAAAGATTCTGCAGATGAATATTGGCATGAAATGATTCATTTGCTGAAATGAGAAAAAATCACAGGAAAGGTTCAGTTCAATAATGAGAAAGAGATGAACTCATTGGAATCGTTTCTTTGATGTCTGCATGTGAAGCTACGCGGTCACATAATTGTTCATTTTCTTTTAATGACTGATGATTTTATGTAAGTTCAGCTTGTCATTTATATAGCTAGTATTTAGCAAAGCAAAGCAGATGAAGGTCTGTTTATGCTGCGGTTGATTTTCGCTCGATCCTGTAGTAATCGAAGCCAAATCAGGTCTTTTTTTCTTTTGTTTGACATTGCTATAAACTGTAGATTCATTAAAGCAGACATGACTAATGATGTCTATATTTCGTTATGCACAGCTTTATAGTCCTGTGGCATGTTCACGAGGTCAAATGCAAGATCAAGATAAAAAATGTGTGAAGAATGTTCTTAATCGCGTGTTTGCAAGCTTACGGTCACTTTATATGACCGTATAAACAGCCTGGCTCTTTTTTTAATCCAATTTCAAATATCAGTGTTTATATAACAAGCAACAGAAATGAAAATGTGTATGCATTTATTATTCAATTCCATAGCAACAGATGTTTGTTGCAAAATAATAATGTATTTATTTTCTTAAATGTTATTTTTGACCTTTTATGTAAGTAAATATGCCGTGGATTGTATAATTACTTCATATTTATATGATTATAAAAACATACCTAAGACATTATATTGTCTATACACATTTTTAATGACATTGCAGGTCTAAATATTTGACATTTTGAAGAGTATATGTCAGTTTTATATTAATGTTGGCTTCATAGTCGAGCCAGTGTAATTACTCGCCATTCGTCATTCATAAAATGTTTTCAGGGAAATCTTTCCTCCAGGTAACCATGACATTGTTATTTGTTGAGGGCAAATACACTTAAAAATATCCCACTGCTTGGAAACGAGAATTCATGTTTGTCATACCCAGAGTAAACAAACAGATTGATTCAGATTTGCTCCCGTGTTTTCAAGAGCCTTTTAGTGCTGTGCTTACCATGCAGGGCTTGGAGCAAATGGACGGTCGTCGAAAATGATGCTTTCATCCACTGCATGGAACGTGCGGGAGTGCGTAAGATGAAATGGCCTGTCATTGTCTGCGGGATCCAGCACCTGCAGCCATTGCACGTTGAGCTAATTTCACCCGAAAAAAAAGAGCTTGCTATTCATCCAAAACAGGAATCCAAAGGAAAAGTCGGCTGTAGAAATAACACCATAGCTCTTTCCTCTGACAGGATGGAAATCAAAATGAACGCTCTGTTTTATATGGTGGGAATTCAGGCTGTTTTTGTGGGGGATGAATTTCACTTTCCCCCGTGCACTTACTCAATCTCTTAATAAGAATAACACATTGTTGCACTGAATTGTGCCAGCACAAACAAAACAGCGAGAGAAGGAGGGGACTTTCAGTACCATTGTTTATATCGCTCAGAAAGACGTTAAACAAACTCAAGATGGATTCTGCATTCAGTTGGATTCGAACAGATGACCCAAGGATTACTGGAAGCGGAGGGCAGTATTTGGGATATTAGACTCAGAAGCCGCAGCTCTTATGATCTCTTTCAACAGTGACACATGAGCGATGAAAGCTGGAGAGAAAGAAAGCCTCATAAAACATAACCCTGCTCTCCTCTCAGCGACCCTGTCTATCCGGTGACAGACTGAGGAAATCTCATTTCCTCTCCCCAGGTCTCCCCGCTGCCTATTTTCATAAAGTTATGAGTCACCGTTCAGACTGGGTTTTTTTGTGCACTCGCCCCCTTGTGGGGACACCATTTGGTTGATCCCTTAGGACTGGATTAGAAGTATTATATGTCACAAGATACAATGTAACTAGACATTGTAGTTGCTGTCACCAAAGTTCAAGATTTGGCTGGTTAGCACTGCCTTCTTTTGCCCCTTCTGGTAGATGTTGGAACTACACCAGATGTTGGTTCCAAACAAGCATTTTTCTCCATTGACAGCCATTTAAAATAGCCCTGTCTTCTGAATGTCTTAATTTCTTATATTTTAATATAGCAGTAGATCTTTATAGATATTTTTTTTCTGTTAACTGTTAATTCTGTTAACATTTATTCACTTTCATTTATAGTTCTTTTTCCTCTCTCTGCAGAGCACAAAAATAGATAATTTAATGATACTTTTTGCTGTATTTAATACAATACCAGCACATAGCGGCTCACTTAATCACCTAAAGTTGACATGAAATGAAAATTCACCCTATTTAAAAAAAAAATGTAACTTAAAGTTCTTGTTGTGAACAATTAATCTATGTACATGTTTTTAGCCTCTTAATTTTTAATAAAAAATGTATTCAACTTGATACTCTGGTGCATACATTTTTAGAACATCCGCATCTTAACATCCAGTCAACAACCAATGGTTAGAACCAAGCCACTCAGCTGTACATCGCAATATAGAAGAAAATATCTGTTGCTTCTTACATTTCATTGTGATATTAATAATGCACTCAAGACTATCATCAAATAAGTAAATGCTGTTGATCACTTTCCTAAAGCTTTCTGGAGAACCACAACCCAGTATTTAAATAATTTTACCCTAATTTCACAGAAAGCATCCTGTGTTTGACACTTCAGTTCAATAGATGGCAAAAACTAACTTTTAAAGTTGGTTTAGCAATTGCCATTAAAACATCAGAAGAAGTAAAAACTGCACATTCTACCTGCTGTTTTGCACTATGATGGCACACAAGAGAGCGTTAACTGCCTACATGATTTACCGCAAATTGGTTTAAATATTGGGTTGTTTTCCAACAGAACCAATCAGATTGCTTGAAAACCATAGGTGCATTTAATTTTTTGTTTATATTAAAGTGAGTAGATTTCAGTTTTGCAAAGCAACTGGCATTGGAGGTCATTACTGACCTCCTTGGCTGTCACTATGGAGAAACAGCAGTTTATCGTATGTTGTAGGGCTGTTTGCTGCTTTTTCTGTACAGTATCGTGTGGAGAACAGGATGCTTGAAGGATAAAGAGAGCCACAGCTGGATTGTTTAGGAAAAGAGATGGAGTCTGTATGGAGATGAAGGAGCCGGGTAAAGGGAGGTGATTAGCTGGTGATTCATCAACTCTGCCTGCTGAGTGGCTGCACTGACGGTACTTTAATAAGCAAGCAGTATGCAGGCCATGAGATGAGTACCGGCTCTAATGCAGTAATTTGCAGACTCTTGCTTTTCAGAGACGTGGGGCAATAAAGCATGCTGACGATAAAAATGATACAATTACCGGAGCTCTCCTGATGCCTAATTGCATCTGATCGCTTTTTATCCCCTGCTTGACAAACCCCGCTGAACTGCTCAGCATTAATGAAAGCTTATCACCAGCTAGCTCGTTCCAGTATGGTCACTCCAACTCCCTCCAGGAGGAAACACCGGTGTCACTTTGTTCTGTGCTGTGTGGTTGGATGCTTCTGTGAATTATGAAGAGGACGTAAAAAGCATTAGCAAAGCTCTGATATCATCATAATGTATAGCATTTCTTTTCAGGGCAAATTGGATCAAATCAAAAGATCGAAGTACTATCAAGTTCCAACATTTTATTTACACGTTTTTTTTTTTTCAGAATTGAGCATTTGGTATTTCTTTGAATGCAAGGAATGTGAGTATTTAAATGCCACTTTTTTATTTGATTTGATTAGTATCAATATTCTTGTAGTTTAGATAAATCAGATAATGCCTTTGTAAGACCCTCATCAGTTCCTTGATTGGTCCATTTTGTTCATCTGTAGAAGTAAAATGGCATGCTTAAAGTCAGCATGAAATCAAAATGGACTTTATTTACTTTACTAGCTCACATTGCATGTCTTGATGCAAACAATTAATCCGTGCAAGTTAATCCAGTGAAAAAAAAATAGTTTGTCTTGGTAATCTTCAATCACAATCTGAACATTTGCTTCTTGCTCTGGAATGGAATTCCTCAGTGATGACGTCTGTTTGACTGTTTGGGCAGAATATCCTTAAGAAATAGAAATATAAAATAAAAATAAAATGATAATTTTACAAAAATATTCCATGAACATTCATTTGTATACATAAAAAATAAATAAAAATAAATTATAAAAATAAATAAATAAATAGACATCAAAAGCTTAAAGCAGTCGAAGCTGTTTAAGTTGGTTAGGTTTTCCAGTATAACCAGCTGACTAGTGCCCAAAACCCCTTTGAATCCAACAAACCTGCTTAGGCTGTTTAAGCATGTTTAATATTTTAGCATGGATATTGAAGCTTTGCTGATTAAGAGAAACTAGAAATTAATGTATCGAGCTTATTTAGAATGTAATTACTTGAAATATCACTGAATAAGAATTATAAATGTAATAACGAACATCTAAAATCATTATTATCTACCTGGCCTCATTTTACAACAAGAATTACATAGTAGTTTCTCTGGATGGACCATTAGAGCTCACATAACTGCAATTGTTCGGCCATACAACTGAACTGGACCGTGAGTTACAGCAGAGATGCATCTCCACGTTAAAAGTGCCCTCGATTTAGATTGAAGGCATCCTTTATTCTCGTTATATTCTGGTTTTGGCTGTTAAGCACTTAATGAGCTACAAGGGAGCCGTTTAGCTCACCATTAGGCCTGAGCATGTTCTCGGAGGACGTGTTTATGGCCTTTACATGTGGTGCTTTTGTTCAATTAGATTGAATAGAAAAGCCCGGGAGAATGTGGACAAACAGAAGAAGACTGATAGCCAAAGTAATTAGGGTTTATCTTTTGACAGAGCCACTCTTTGGGTCAGTTCGGCAAACAGATGATAACAATCCACAGACTTGTTAGGATGCCTGTGGGTCTGTAAGTGCTGTTGACTGTCTCTGGTCATTACAGATTTTCATGACAAACAGCCTGTCGCCAACGTCCAGCATTGGCGTGTAGGAGACAAAATATGAGACTTTTGTGACATTTGTTGTAGTTGTGGTTTGTTGGCGTGACTAAAACATTTCAAGCATTTAATGCCCAGTTATTGAATTCTCCTTGTCCTCTGGCTGTCCTTGAACATTGCAGTATTTCACTTTTGTCTGCGACCTTTTGATAAATGTCAGTTGTAAAAATGGAACAATAAAACCATTATTTTAATATAACACTTCATCATGTCAGCTCTCTTATTTTGCTAATGAGGAAGCTCATTTCTGAGGCTGGTTGTGTCAAGTCCTTGTCTTATTATGCAATGGCATTTAAAATGTCTGTGTTCAACAGATTTATATCTTAATCAATTGTCTATAAATGTTCCCTACAGATAGGCAATATTTCATGAGAATTAGACATGAATAAATAATTTTTAAGGTATCTCCATTATATTCCTCCTGCTGTGCATCATTACATCTGCACAATGCACATGTAGTGTGCACATTATGTCCACTCTATATATAAATAGATCACAGACTATCACAGACATACTTTTTTCCCCAGTTGAATCCTGTCTGGGTCATATTTAACTAAAATTAAAACTCTTTTTGTATATTAATGATACTAAAATAACTTGTCTGGATGTGAATAAATGAGATTGTGTGGCATATGGCAATGCACATCTTGATTAATTTTGAGAGATAATAGCATAATTATGGATTTAGCCAACTTTCTGGATAAAATAAGTTTGTGGTTCAAGTACTTCTGGCATCCCTTTCAATTTAAACTCCAAATTAAATTTGTAAAAAAAAGTCTGATCATGTCAGGTATGATCCTTATCTTCATTAATATCTCATTGAATTATATAAATATTGTCATCCTTTTTGTAATGCATCCAAACAGATGCCAATTCTGTTTGAATAACTTCATGAAATCACAGACGCCCTGTTAATAATTCTAACTGAAACATTATGCCAAAAACTAATCCTATCCAAAAAGTGCTACTGAGTGTGTATCACTCCATTTAAATTACATTATAGAGAACATAAATGTGCTGGAGATTAAGTGTATTTGAAGTCATTTGCCTGCCATGTAATGAACTGCTATGGACACACTCGGAAATGCCAGTCAAATGACTTTGTGTTATCAGAAGCGTTTCGTTCCAGTTGGAGTGGTTAACGTCCTCCGGGGGGATGATTGCCACAGTTATGACTACCTCCTAATATACTATGAAAGGTTTACAAGGTGTAGACTGTAAGTGAATTCATGCACAAGTCAGCCGTCGTGGATGCGGAGTTCAGGTGATTTGTTTGGAGAGGTAATCAGGCCCAGCTTTGGCTGCTCTCACATTAACAGAATCAGACGTGATTGAATCTCTCCATGTGGGCGCTGTTATGACAGAGGCTGGGATACAGAAAACACATCCGTCTGCTTTCTGGCTAATCCTTATGGTATGGTAATATGATGTTTGGCCTGTTCGCTGGCTGACTCCTGCATCCCTGCTGTGTTGCCGGTCGAGGTTTGTTGACATTAGTGAACTCGGGCTCTTATTCTCTCAGTGCAGAGACATCCTGCCTCACCAGGTTTGTGTGATATGAAAACACATCATAAAACCTGCATGCTCTGAAGTTCTAATACATTTCGACAGATCTTTCGTGCTGTTTTTTATGCCGTCAGTGTCCTGCTCTTCTGTCCGCTAATTTGTGGTTTTCACTATAAACAGGAAATGCGTCAATCCTGCTGTAGATTGTGTTTGATAAAAATCTGATTGAACTCAAACATAATATTTTACACTTCAAGAGTGTTTAGAGAGCGCTGAATGCTCACATCTTTATTAAGCCAGCCTGACAAACTGGTGGTTTCACCCTGCAATAATCAATGGCAATCTTTGGAAACAATGTCTCGTCTGAGGTGGGTGGCGTGTGCGTTGTGGGGCTTGTGTTGTTTTATTTCCTGAAACACCCTCTCTATCGTTCAGCAATCTTTCCATTGTCTTATTATATAGAAGATGCATGGCAAAAAAAACAAAACAGCCTGATCTCATTAGTATTTATAGGTAGAATGTTATACTTACACATACATTTCCATATACTCTGAAATATGCAATATTTTACCATTTTAAAATTGACACATATATTAACATATGCATAACTTTCAAAAAGTAAAAATCTCTGCAAACCCCCTATATTTTTTAAATGCATGTATGCATAAACATGTGTATATATGTACTGTTTAAAAGTGTGGAGTAAATAAGATTTAAAATAATAATAATAATTATAAAAATAATACTTTAATTCAGCAAGGACATTAATTTGATCAAAAGGGACTGACCAGAAAAGTAATTCTTCTTCTTTCTATTCATCAAAGAATTCTGAAAAAAAAAAAATCATGTTAAAAAATATTAGGCAGCACAACTGTTATCAATATTATCAATATACCAGATCAGCATATTAAAGTGATTTATGTAGAATAATTTGACATTGAAGACTGGGAAATAAATCTTTGCTAAGGAATAAATTACAATTTTAAATACATAGTAACATAGAAAAATCTTATTTTTAAATGGTAACATTTTAATAATATATCTCATTATTATATTTTGTACTATATTGGATCACATAAATACAGCCTTTTTGCAAAAGCATTAATACAATCTTCCTGACCCCATTTAAAATAGAATACTCTTCTTCTTCTTTTTTTACTTTTTGACGATTAACAGTAGTAAATATACAATAGATATAATTGAAGATACAGTTAAATCAGTGCATGAATTCTGACAAACTTTTACATGTCTCTCTGTTCTTACACACACACAAAAAATATATATTCATATGCTTGCAATAAATCGATAATGTACATTTCAGTTCATGAAAGTGAATGTGTGCTAAAACCAGGTTTTGCATACTACAAATACCTCTAACTACTAATGAGATCACGTTGGCAATGAACATCCTGACTTCAATTCATCAAGAAATCAAATTCTCTTTTAACTGAACCGATCCCTCTCGTGAAGCATTCATTGGTTATGATGTCATGTTTGACATCATTTTCAATTCACCAGTGATTTCACAGAGGAGCTTATAGGCTCAGTGATGGGTTCATCGGTCAACTTATTGAAAAGCTGTCCGTGTGTGCTGATGCTGTTATGTCCTGGACGATCTGCTCTGAGAACATCTGGTCAGCATCTCAATTATGAGGACCTACGCCCAATATATGCAAGATTGTAAAGCGAAATTTTGTCTAAATACTGCGATGCTGGGCTTTTGTTAAGATACCATTTTATGTCAACAGAAGTTTATGTTTTAGTCTCTTATTTTTGCACTGTTTAATGTGCCATAACTTGTTGTTTTGGTTAAAATGCCCTTCCCTCATTTGCAAGTAGGTGGCAAGTTATATTATGCGCACTTGCTGAGGGGCTCTTTAATGCTGCTTTAGCTGAAACACGCTGGCAGTAATGAGTAGAAGGTCAGACTAATTAATGCAGCGGTAAGAAAACAGCAGCAGGTTTCTGCTCACAGCAGAGCGGCTCTATTAGTTTAATTTTGCTTATCGTCTCGCTTTTCCCCCTGTAGTCAGGTACAGACTCCATCAGCCGTTCTGGAAACTCACCTCGTCGTACAGCCGCTAGAGCTCAGGCATGATAACCTAAAGCGACTTCTATTAATTTTTCATTATTTCATTAAATTGCCAGTCCATTGTGCCTTTGGATTTGTGCTGAAGCATCTAGTCTCTTGGCTTGCTGCTGTCAGCTCTCTGTCAGGTTCCCCCGGAGCTAGCCTTTTTTTCCCCCTCTTCTCTTTAGTCCTGTTGCTTTTTACTGCATATAACTGGAAATTGTTTTACTTAAGGGTAGGAATTCCTAATGAGAAATTATTTTTAAAATGACTACGTGTTAAATTGGTTTCTTTTGGCAAATGTTGTGTATGGAGACATGGGGCAATTTATTTTAAGTTTAGCTTTGTATAGTCAACTTAATATATAATTTACATATACTATATACTTAAATTATATTATAATATATATAATTGTAGAATATATCATAAAGATATTAAATAAGTAGTAATATGGTTAGGTCAGTGTGCAGTTTGTGTGTGTGTGTTCCACAGCACCTGTTTATTTCTCTTAAACAGTGACACAAGGCGTGTTAGAACTGCAGAAAGGTTGTGTAAGACACAGAGAAACAACTGTGGCTTAAGGACTGAAGTCCTACTGGGTTATCTGAAGTGTAATACAGAAAACAACACATAACTGACAAGCATATCAACCATAATGTGTAGAGGAGGAGACCCCCTGTTATTCAGCACTAATGCTGAGAAACAAGCTAAGCTCTAAGCCCTACATCAGAACTGATGTTCTGTCTAATACCAGCGGTAATAAGGAGCTGGGTAATATGATTAGACCACACGTGGAGAGTTTTAAGAAGAAAAAGAGAATATAATGAGGACTTTCAGTCTCCTGCTCTCCTCATGGAGGAAGAGGATTTCTGTGACCTCGGAGAGAATGGAAGTAAGCAGATGCTTGTGATGGGAGTGCAGAAACTGGATGTAAGCTCTGTATATCAGGCTGGAGGGTTCTGGGTTGTGCTTCCCTCCCGTGCCAAACTTTTAGAGCTGAGTTCCATCTCGTCCTGTCAGTTTGATAAAGCATGGGCATCTCAGCCTGGCTGCTTGGCGGATGCTTTTGTGACGTGAAGACAGCTAGCCAGCAGGACAAACAAGCCTTGTGGAAGGAAGAAGGTGGCTTGAGTTTCTAGCTTTGCCAGGAATAGTTTACCAAAAAATAAAAATGCTGTCATAATTTTCTCACCATACAGTCACAACCCAGTCCATACTGGCCTTTTTTTATTATTAGTGAATGGAACTCAAGCTACACATTAAAAAAATAAATATGCAAAATAACAGAAAAAGTACTGGCAGTTCATTACACGGGACATTATCCATTAATTTTACAGACATTTCCATTAACTCTACAACACAAGGCAATGCAGTGTAAAATTCAGAATACAGATAAAGCACATGCAAAAAATAAATATGGAAAGATTCTTTCAAATTATTCAGTGTCCTAATTTGTTTTAAACAGATATTATTATTATTTTTTAAATAGTATATCAAGCCCCAAATCACACACAAATCACCATACAAGTGTAATAAAAGTGGTCCATACCATACATGACTTATTATACATTATATTCCAAGTCTTCTGAATCAGTGTGTTAATATTTCAAGTTAATATTCAAGGTAATATTTTGTCATATTCATTAATTTTCAAATGTAAATTGTTTTTTATTATTTAAAAAAGGCTATTTATTTTCACTTTTACTTTATTTACATTTTTTGATAATTGTTTTTAAATAAGTGTTCCAAAATTTTATTGATTAATAATCTTCATGTTGTTTTCTGCTCATTTTGACTCGGAGAGGGTTTTCTTTTCCTGAAACTGCTAGTTAATGCTATTAAACTAAAGCCTACTTGGCTCACACAAGGTATAACAACATTGAAAGAATAAATAAATAAATGAATCAATACATAAATAAATTGATCTCAGCCTATGCACCTACATTTTTTTGCCTGAATATTTATTAAAAAAAAATGCTTTTTTATTAAAAAAAATTAATAAAAAGCTCAGATCACTGAGGCCATACAATTAGTCA